>NW_012108093.1:0-778 GCF_000951045.1 Mandrillus leucophaeus
TTTATTTTGCATCTCTGACAGCGCTTACTTATGCACAGACTCAAGAACCAATTGTCACCAAGGGGAAACACGTTAAAATGCAGATGCCTGGGAGGTCTATTTTTAATTGCTTGGGTTTGGAGTAATGCCCAGATGACTCGCTATTACCAAGCACCCCCAAGTGTTTGACTCACAGACCACACTTTGTGAAACCTTAGGCTATGTAAAAAAAATAAAAAATAAAAAAATAAAAATAAAAAAATCCGTCAGATTTCCCAGGGACTAAAGAGTAAGCAAAGCAATAAGGACATGTATTTATAATGAAAATATAATACGGAGACTTCCTGTGTATATAAAAGATTATAAAAATCAAGTAATGAATTTGTATGCTAAGTTACAACAATTCCAAACAATACCATGTAAATAATACACATACTCACAACATGATAAAAATTAGGAGCAGTTCCAGGCTGGCTCTGATTTTTGTAACTTCCTCATAGAGTTCAGCCTTGTAAGGGCTGTGGTGATGTAAACGTTAACTGTGCCAAGATTCTGCCTCTCCCAAGTGACAAAGTCATGCCAGCAGGTAAGGACGTATTTAGACTACACTTTACCTATGTTTAGTCTCCTGAGAGGCAAGGAGCAGGAAGAAAATGCTCTATTTAGAGAAACATAGACAAGATATGAATTACTCATCTGTAGATAATGAAACAATCAAGTTAAAGAATACACAGCAATTGAATAACTCTAAGTGTACAGAATGTGTTCAACAAGCATTTATTATTTAAAATGATTGAGC
>NW_012108094.1:0-1902 GCF_000951045.1 Mandrillus leucophaeus
CCTGTAGTCCCAGCTACTCGGGAGGCTGAGGCAGGAGAATGGCGTAAACCCGGGAGGCGGAGCTTGCAGTGAGCTGAGATCCAGCCACTGCACCCCAGCCTGGGTGACAGAGCGAGACTCTGTCTCAAAAAAAAATAAAATAAAAAAATACATATAAAATAAAAATAATAAAAATAAAAATAAAATTACGTTACGTTACATGCACAAGAGAATGAGGAGATGCAGGATGTTTGCAAAGTCTCAGCGTATTCCCCACAAGATCCTCATTCGTGACAAAAGGAAAATAGTGAAATGGAGAAACTGGCAGCCCCCACCTTAACCAAGGTCCCAGTTCACCTCACAGCAATAAGACAAATCAACACTGTAAGCCTCTGATACACAACATTGCTTCTGCAGTTTTCTTGCCAAAAATGCATAATCTGAATCTAATCATGAGAAAATATCACACCAGCAAACCCCAAACAGGGAAATTCTACAAAGTAACTGACCAGTGCTCTTCAAGTGTTAAAGTCATGAACAAATCAAGAAAGACAGAGGGCCGGGCGCGGTGGCTCACGCCTGGAATCCCAGCACTTCGGGAGGCCGAGGCAGGTGGATCACGGGTCAGGAGATCGAGACCATCCCGGCTGACACGGTGAAACCCCGTCTCTACTAAAAATACAAAAAAAAAAATAGCTGGGCATGGTGGCGGGTACCTGTGGTCCCAGCTACGGGGGAGGCTAAGGCAGGAGAATGGCGTAAAGCTGGGAGGCAGAGGTTGCAGTGAGCCGAGATCGTGCCACTGCACTCCAGCCTGGGTGACAGAGCAAGACTCTATCTCAAAAGAAAGAAAGACAGAGGAGGCCAGGCACGGTGGCTCATGCTTGCAATCTCCCACATAGAATCTTTGGCAGCAGCCCAGGATTGCAGGTGTCATGGGAGACTGACAGCAACTCAGACTCACACATATGAGCAGTGCCCAGGCCCATCCCAGCTCACCCAGGTCTGCCTCCCTTTCCCAAGCCCGAATGCCCAGCCTGAGGCCTCCTCATCCCCTGCCCCGGTGCTCTGGCTCCAGGCAGCTGCCCTGGGGGTGTCCTGCCCAGGGCCGAGCAGGGTGGGATAGTGCTGACTCCTGGCCTGAGCTGGAGGAGGGGGAAGGTGGGGGCTGGTGGGTGGGACTCACCCGGAGGGAGCTGAACATGAGTGGGTGCAGCAGCATCAGGCACGTCAGCGCGCCCTTGTCCAGCTCCCGGGAGTACAGGCGGAACCGCTCCTCCAGGAGCTCTGGCACCAGGAGGCCACTGTCTGCAGGAACCACAACAGCAAAGATGAGGACAGAGCCAGGCACACCCACCCTGCCACACACTCAGAGGACAGGGCCAGGCACACCCACCCACCATATAAGCAGCGGACAGGGCCAGACACAACCACCCACCACGTGTGCAGGCAAAACAATGGCACTGGGTAGAAAGTTTCATTCTTTTTCTTTCTTTTTTTTTTTTTTTTTTTTTTTGAGATGGTCACCCAGGCTGGAGTACAGTGGTACAATCTCGGGTCACTGCAACCTCTGCCTCCTGGATTCAAGCAATTCTCCTGTCTCAGCCTCCTGAGTAGCTGGAACTACAGGCGTCCGCCACCACACCCAGCTAACTTTTTTGTATTTTTCTTTTTTTTTTTTTTAGTAGAGATGAGGTTTCCCCATGTTGATCAGGCTGGTCTCGAACTCCCGACCTCAGGTGATCCACCTGCCTCAGCCTCCCAAAGCGCTGGGATTACAGGCGTGAGCCACCGCGCCCGGTTCTGACTTTTTTTTTTTTTTTGAGATGGAGTCTCGCGCTGTCGCCCAGGCTGGAGTGCAGTGGCCGGATCTCAGCTCACTGCAAGCTCCGCCTCCCGGGTTTACGCCATTCTCCTGCCTCA
>NW_012108095.1:0-2321 GCF_000951045.1 Mandrillus leucophaeus
GAGGCAAAAGAATCGCTCGGACCTGGGAGGTGGAGGTTGCAGTGAGCTGAGATCATGCCATTGCACTCCAGCCTGGGCAACAGAGTGAAACTCCATCCCCAAAACAAACAAACAAACAAACAAACAAACAAACAAACAAAGACATTCCCAAGACTGGGTAATTTATAAAGGAAAGAGGTTTAATGGACTCACAGTTCCTCATGGCTGGGGAGGCCTCACAATCATGGCAGAAGGCAAAGGAGAAGCAAAGTTCCATCTTACATGGTGGCAGGCATGCCACCCTTTCCCTCCCCCTTACCCTTCCCTCTCCCTTCCCTTCTCTCCCATTCCCTTTGACGGAGACTTGCTCTGTTGCCCTGGTTGGAGGGCAGTGGTGTGATCTCAGCTCACCACAACCTCAGCTTCCCTGGTTCAAGCAAAATTCTCCTGCCTCAGCGTCCCGAGTAGAGTAGCTGGGATGACAGGTACCCACCACCACACCCAGCTAATTTTTGTATTTTTCATAGAGACGGGGTTTCACCGTGTCGCCCAGGCTGGTCTCGAACTCCTGACCTCAAGCAATCCGCCCACCTCAGCCTCCCAAACTGCTGGGATTACAGGTGTGAGCCACTGCGCCCAGCCTGCCTTTTTCTATTCTTTTATTATTATTATTATTATTTTTAAAGGTGAAAACAAATTTGTAAAGATAGAATTCCTATAGCATGCAATTCACCCATCTACAGTTCATTGGATTTAGAACATTGAGTTGTGCAAACACCTCTCCACAATCTATTTTAGGATCTTTTCTTTTCTTTTCTTTTTGAGACAGTTTTGCTCTTGTCACCCAGGCTGGAGTGCAGTGGCGCAATCTTAGCTCGCCACAGCCTCTGCCTCTCGGGTTCAAGTGATTCCCCTGCGTCAGCTACCCGAGTAGCTGGGATTACAGGCGCCCGCCATCACACCCGGCTAATTTTGTATTTGTAGGACAGACGGGATTTCTCCATGTTGCCCAGGCTGGTCTCAAACTCCCGACCTCACGTGATCCGCCTGCCTCGGCCTCCCAGATTAGCTGGGATGACAGGCGTGAATCACCGTACCCGGCCATTTAGGATACTTCCATCACCCCCAAAAGAAATCCTGTACCCTCTGGCTCTTACTTCCTGCTATTGTCTGAAGGTTTATATCACCCCAAAATATATAGGTTGGAACCCTAAGCCCCAGGATCCTGTCAGGAGGATTCGAAATTAGGGTGAGATGGGTTTAAGAACAGGAAGAGGGCCAGGCAGGACTGTGGACCGTCAGTCATTTGCATGAGTGCTTAGAAACAGCAATGAAAGTGTGTTTATTTAGAAGCGAGTTGTATGGGGTGAAGGAAGCCAGCCAGCCGCACCTCAGCTGGCTATCTGGTGGGGGAGGTTTCAGAAACTCCCCTTCTTTTGTTTCCGGTGACCGTGACAGACAACCTCCTAATTCCCGTGCAGCTCGAATAGCGTCCCGCAAAGACTGTTTATAGCCCAGAATGAGGAAGCGAGACAGGGGGTATTGCATGGGTTTTTTTTTTTTTAATGTCTTTCTCTTTCTGTCTCTCTCTCTTTTTTCTTTTTTGAGACGGAGTTTCGCTCTTGTTACCCAGGCTGGAGTGCAGTGGCGCGATCTTGGCTCACCACAACCTCTGCCTCCTGGGTTCGGGTGATTCTCCTGCCTCAGCCCCCCGAGTAGCTGGGATTACAGGCCCCCACCACCATGCCCAGCTAATTTGTTGGTATTTTTAGTAGAGACGGGGTTTCACCATGTTGGCCAGGCTGGTCTTGAACTCCTGACCTCAGGTGATCCACCCGCTTCTACCTCCCAAAATGCTCGGATTACAGGTGTGAGCCGCCGTGCCCTGCCCTCTTTTCCTCTCTTTAAAAAAAAAAAAAACAAAAGAAAAGAAAAGAAAAGAAAAGGTGAGGTTTACATAATGAAATCAATCATTGTAAAGGCAATAGCTCAGGGGTATTTATTGCATTCATGCCGCCGTGCAGCCAACACCTCCATGTGGTTTCAGAATATTTTCCACACATCCCCCACACACGTGTCTATTGTAACTTTAAATACAATCGTCAGATGACAAATCTTGGAAGTATCGTGCATGCAGGGAGATTCAACAACCAAGACATGAACGGTTTAGTGCACTGGCCAGGCACAGTGGCTCATGCCTCTAGTCCCAGAGCTTTGAGAGGCCAAGGCAGGAGAATGGCTTGGGGCCAGGAGTTCAAGATCAGCCTGGGCAACAGAGCAAGATCCTTTCATTAGCCGGGCATGGCGGTCAGTGCCTGTAATCTTGGCTACTTGGGAGGCCG
>NW_012108096.1:0-3260 GCF_000951045.1 Mandrillus leucophaeus
ACCTTTTTATTCCAAATGTTGCTTGAATTAAGGTAGATCTGCTAAACTGGCTTTCTCCTGACTGAATTATTCTAGACTAATTATTCAAGATTTGCCATAACCATGAGAGAAACTATATCATGATTTGCTATTACTTTAAACACACTAAATACATTTTAAATTTTTAAATATATTGATTGTTTAAAAATGTATTTTGCCAGTCTCCCGGAATTTCAAAGCAATCAGTGGTTACATTAATTGAAATACCAATATTCTTAAATGCAATCATTCTTAAGACAATTTGAGGCGGCAGTAAATAATTTCTTTGAGCAGGAATACTTATGTGTCACATAAAATATCTCACAACTTAAAGCCAAGTCCCATAATTATCAGTCATTGACTTGATACATTAACTGTAGCAAAAATGGAAAATCAGGTCATTCAAAAGATATTTGCCAGACTTTTCTACTCTTGTGGTGAGTAAAATTCATGACTAGCCTCTGATTTTGCTTTCTACAATCTCATTTCCCTCCATAACTTTTTACTACTAGTTGTGAGAATTTTTTCCTATCACCTTTCTCTACCTTGCCCACCTATAAAGTAGACATTTAAAAACAAAACTCTCTCTGAGAAGCAGTGCAATCTTCTCAGCTTGTCTTTCTTCCTTAAAAAAATTTGGGACTGAAGAGTCTGTTTTGTCTAAGTGAGTTCCCAGAGTTTTTATTATGGACTCGTGATTTTTTTTTAACATAAAACTAAGTGGGCTTTGTTTGTTTGTTTGTTTGTTTTTTACTTTTTTTCTTGCCTTTTTTTACCTTGTAATTCTCTCCCCTTCTCTTATTTATTAGAGATATGCTTTAAGACTGTCTGACATCTGTTGAACGGTTACACCTTTAATTTAATCTTTGTCTTGAGACTTCTTGACTCTCAGTTCCTCTCCATTTGATCATCTTTTAAGGGTTGCTAAGTGTCCTCATGGAAGGGTAGCCAGCTTTTCCAAAAACAAGCTGTCCAAAAGTCAAAGACAGAAAGTGCTATTGCTTTTATGGCCTCTGAAGTCACACAGCATCATTTTTGCTGTATTATAATGGTAACACATGCTGCTTCTGATTTAATGTTGGAGAGTGTGAGTACTAGGTGATATGGTTTAGCTTTGTGTCCTTACCCAAATCTCATCTCAAATTGTAATCTCTGTGTGTCATGTGAGGGACCTGTAATCTCCATGTGTAGAGGGAAGGAAGTGATTGGATCATGGGAGTGGTTTCCTCCATGCTATTCTCATGATACTGAGTGAGTTCTCACCAGATCTGATGGTTTTATGAACATATAGTATTTCTCCTGCTTGAACTTCTCTCTCCTGCTGCCATGTGAAGAGGTCCTTGCTTCCTCTTTGCTTTCTGCCATGATTGTAAGTTTCCTGAGGCCTCCTCAGCCATGTGGAAGTGTGAGTCAATTAAATCTCTTTTCTTTATATATTACCCAATCTCAAGCAGTGTGAGAATTGACTAACCCACTAGGAGACAAGGATTATTTATGGCCATTTTGTTGGCTATCATAAGGACTGATCTTGATGCTGGAAGAATCTATTTCAAGACTGTGTCACTACAGACATAGTTTCCTTGGCAAGGTTGCTCTGCTTCAGGAACATTAGATGAGAAGGGCTCATCAAGAGTGATTTCGAAGCCAAATGTGGACAGGACTGTACCATACGCAGGAATCCACACCAGCATATCATCATCAGTAGAGTAGAAAGTGCTGGCATTAGGCATTGAATGTATCAACATGACTCAAAGTGGCAAAAACAAAGTGGGATGGAGTTACTATCAAGAACCTGGTATTTGAAGGAAAAGAGATGAGAAAGGGTAACAGCTTACTGTCCACATATAGAGAAGATGATTGTCTTGAAACCTTGACAGTTTTATAGCCAAGGACCAAGGGAATTCTAAGGGCACACATAATTAGAGTCTTTCAATTTATGTTAGTTCTGAGACATCTGCCTTTTATTAAGAAACCTGAGATTTGATAACATTTTTTATACAAATAGATTTTATACAACAGCATAGTAAAGTTCTGTATTCTCTTGATTTTATGCTTATTATAGGTGCAATGTTATAGAAAAAATTAAATTTGTATATTTCTAGAATTATGTGTTCCTACGTGAGGTAATAGAGTTGATATAATTATTAGTAACATAAGTGTCATGATGGTCACCAAAATATCATCGATCTGAGTATGATTTAAACTTTATATGAGTTGCCAATTGAGTGCTAAATGTTGGATTACTTTTTAATTCTTTATTTTAAATTCAAACAATTTTCACTGAAAGAAAGGCCTTCTGTAGAACCCATTCATAGGCAAATGACCTGAAGCTACTGATTTCAGAAATAATTTATCTCTTATACCAAAATAAGAGGTGATAATGTGATATCAGATTATTTTTGTTTTATTCTGATTCTGAGTAAAATAAAAAGTGTAAGACATATATTTTTGAAGTTCCAAACTTACAGAATTTCTAGGACACTTTCAGGATTCATGGAGAAATAAGACAGCTATTTAAGACAGGAGATTTACCACAGAATTAAAGATATATGATGGTAGTACACTTAGAAAGAGTGTTGTTGTGAAGTATCAAAATCCCATAATCATTATGATTTTATATTTATTTCATAATATTTTAAACAAAAAATTGTAACTACTTTTAATGTCTTGAAATACATATGGGAAGTGTATTTCTCAGATAATACAAAACATTATTTAAATACCACTTCACAATGGTATTTGTCTTGTGATAGTTACCTCTCCAGTGACTAAAGGTGTAAGGTTTGGACACGGTGTGGAGTGGGCAGAGGAACTTGGACTCCCTTGTGTACAATGTGAAAACAGTGGGCATTCATTAACAGAACAGAGAGAAAAGAATCCCAAGTTCATGGCTTTTATATCCTATCATATAATAGATCTGAAGGGCTTATTTTTTGGAGACAACTGAGAGACATCAATGACTGTGACTGGTAGTAGAGAACACTACAAATGTACAGAATTGATTATTTACATATTACCCTGGAAAAATTATCAGAATATATTCTATTATGATAATACAGAGTGACATATTTGGTTTGGTATTTATTGAGCTATATGGCAGATGGGATATGCATTTTTGTTCCCAGACTGCACTTTTCCTTTCCCTAAAGTAACTAACACATGCTGTGACACCATTTTCTAAATACTGGCTTCTGATTACTTCCAAAAATCATGAAATATTTTTGTGTTTAAGTTATTAAAAG
>NW_012108097.1:0-40471 GCF_000951045.1 Mandrillus leucophaeus
AGAAATAAAACAGAGGGTCTAGTGGCTGCATTGCAGGCCTATAAAATCCAGAAACCCCGAGGTGCACCTGCTAACTGCTACCAGTGTGACAAGCCAGGACACTTTAAAAAGGACTGCTGAGGCAACAAAAGGAAGCCACCTTTACCCTGTCAAGCTTGTGGTGGGAACCACTAGAAGGCCAACTGTCCCCAGAGGCATAGGGCACTGGGTCCAGGGCCAGTCTCCCAAATGGTCTAGAAGGATGGATGGGTCTCGCAGCTCAATTCCCTGACTCCAATTCCTCAGACTGCCATCACTATTTGGGAGCTCTGGGTGATTCTGGAGGTGGAAAGGAGGAGGGTAAAATTCCTTCTGGACACCAGAGTCCGTCTCTCTGTTCTCTCCAATGCATGCTTTTCTTCCTTCCATAGCAAGACCGTAATGGGTGTCTCAGGAAAGCCTGTAAACCAATATTTCTACAGCTCCTCAGTTGTGGTTTGGGAGACATACTCTTTACCCACGCCTGTTTAATTATGCCTGAAAGTCCCACTCCATTAATAGGTAAAGATATTCTAGCCTGTATGGGAGCCACCACTCTTATGACTCCAGGACAAACTCTTTGTCTCCTTCTGGTGAAAGTCAACATTAATCCAAAGGTTTGGGCAACCTAAGGAAGAATTAGCAGAGGTATAACTGGTACACCAGTCCAGATCTACCTTAAGGATCCTACCTTCCTCCCTAACCAGAAGCAATGCTCCCTAAAACCAGAAGCTAGAAAAGGGGTAGAAGCTATCACTAATAATTTGAGAACACAAGGTCTCCTCAGACCTTGCAACAGCCCCTGAAACACCCCAATATTAGGAGTGCAAAAGCCCAATAGGGAATGGAAACTAGTTCAAGACCTCTGCCTCATTAACGTAGCTGTGGTTCCAGTTTATCTGGTAGTGCCGAATCCCTATACCCTAACTCCAATACCCAAGGGAAATAAATGACTCAGAGTTTGGGGCCTGAAATTTGCTATTTTTCTGTATACCATTGCACCCTGACTTCCAAAATTTGTTTTTACTTGAAGATCTTTCCAATCAGACCACCCAGTTAGATCTTTCCAATCAGACCACCCAGTTAACCTGGACAGTACTGCCTCAGGGTTACCTAGACAGCCCCCAACTGTTCGGACAAGGCCCTGTGAAAAGAGCTCTCTGATTTCTCTCATCCTCAGGTTGAAGTTTTACAATATGTAGATGATATTCTCCTCTGTGCCCCAACCAAGGAAGCTTTTCAGGAAGGCATTAATTTTTTAGCTGACAGGGGATATGAGGTATCAAAATCTAAGGATCAGCTCTGCCAGACTTCAGCAAAATACCAAGGTCTGGTCTTATCAGAAAGGATCAGAACATCAGGCAAGGAGAGAACTATGCCCATCTCCTCTTTTCCCCTTCCTAAAACCCTCAAACTGCCAAGAGGATTCTTGGGCATTACACATTTTTGCAGACTGTGGCTACCTGGGTACAGGGAGATAGCTCGCCCTTTATATCATTTTATAAAAGAAACTCAAGCACCTAAATCTCACTCCCTGACCTGGGAACCTGTGGTTCAAAAAGGCCTTTAACCAGCTAAAACAAGCCTTACTTAAAGTGTCAGCCCTCAGTCTTTCCATAATCTTCATGTCTTGGAGAGGAAACAGCCTTGGAAATTTGACTAAGGCCCATGGTCCAGCTCAACAGTCAGTTACCTCAGCAAGGATCTTGACTTGGTGGCTAAAGCGTGGCCAGTTTGCCTCCAAGCAGTTGTAGCAGTAGCCTTGCTGGTACCAGAAGCCACTAAGTTGACCATAGGGAATGATTTAACTGTATATATCCCATACAATGTGGCAGAACTGCTATCCTCTAAAGGGAGTCTCTGGTTAAAAGACAATCACCTCTCTAAATATTAGGCTTTGCTTCTAGAAGGAAGTTAAAAACCTGCCCTGCCTGAACTTGCCTCTAGAGGAAAATGGAGAGTTAGAACATGACTGTGAACAGGCAGTAGTGCAAACCTATGCAACCAGTAAGACCCTCAAAGAAACTTCCCTAGAAATCCCAGACTGGACTCTCTTTACAGATGAGAGCACTTATAACTCCACTTATAAAAACATATCCCCCAAGGTTAACACTCATACCATTAGACTGGGTAAGGTTAACAAAATGATGGCAAATACCTCCCTCTGCATTAGGAGCAGAGAAAAAGGACTATTCTTGGGGGACATCAAATATTGCAACACTACACTTGTAATTGCTGAGAGAGCACAGGTTTGGAGATTAAGAAGGAACATGGGTGACACCAAACATTGGGAAAGGCTATGGAAAATTTTTTAAGAATCTAACTAGACCTGGTTGGAATTCCAAGTGGGAATTGTTACCCCTGACCAGGGATGTCACCTCTTGCCAGCATTATTAGCAGGTAATAAATAACTCATGGACCTCCCAAACATGCTCACATATGTAATCCTGGACCCTTGTATGATATTTGATAATGGTAGTGATCTACAAATCTGCAAGTGAACAGGGAACTTGAGGACCAATAGCCCGTATTAAGAGGTTATCTAAGATACTGGCCAGGACATACTGTGTCTCTGATCTTTCAAAACTCCATCTGCCAAAAAAGATTATTTCCACCTAGCATGTAAAACTTCAAATGGTGCTGTGACTATATTGAGTATGGATATCCGTATCCCAAAAATACCCTCATTTGATGTAAAGGAGACGACCTTACAGGGCCTGGACTAAATCTAGCTAGAACCCTCACAAACCACAACTTAGAACCATCCCTTCAAGAAATGAGGCTTTACTTTCTCTGTGGCGCCTGGCTACACTTAATCCTCCCCAGGCACTGGAGGGGAACATGCACTATAGTGGCAGTGGTCTGTGACCAATTATTTTTAAACTCCATTGACATAGCAGTATCATCTGGTGAAATCCCCAATCTGGCCTTTTTTCTGGAAAGTGCATTTTCCAGTGCACATCAAACAAGGAGATCACTTATCTCTATGCCATCATATGGAGATTTAACAGACAGAGGGTACTAAAGAGGACAGGCCCATGACAATCCTATATTAGAAAAACCATTTATGGGGAATTCTATAGGCAGAGGCCTATTCTAATTTGCCAGTATTCCCCTTCTTGAATTTGATCAGTACTTAATCTCTCTATTATGATGTAACGAGGGTGGAAGGCAACAGTAGGAGCCATAGAAACCCAACAACAATCCATAAATTGTCTAACCTCTGTGGAAATGCAAAATAAGTGAGCTCTTGATGTCCTTACAGTCAAGGTAGGGGGTGGCTGTGCACCCTTAAATGAGACATGCTGCTTCTGGATCAACACTTCCAGTCAGGTAGAAGTAAACTTACAGCTGCTTAAGGACAAAATTAGAATTATTAGCAGATTGAGAGAAAAGGCTGTCTCTGGATCCAGTTGGCTACAATCTCTTCTTAACTATTCCAGTCTTATATTTGGACCTGCTTAGCTCCTTTGTTAAGACCTCTTTTCCTTGTTTGTCTTGTGTTAATGTTTGGGCCTTTCATGCCAATGCTATAACCCAGATTATTTCTTCTCACCTAGAGGCTATCAAGCTCTAAATGGTGATGCAAATGTAACCATGTATGAATTCACTTTTCTTCTGAGGATGCTTAGACTGGGCCTGGTAGGAACTCTAGCTGCCATTCCCCACACAGTCCCCTACTCTAGCAGGAAACAGCCAGAAGGATCATTGCCTCACTTCCATAACAGCAGTTAGGATCTCCATTCCTGAAGGGACAATGCGAGAGGAGGAAGAAACTGGTCACGTAGGCAGTTAGAGTGGGTCCTTGGTAAAACTCCTTTAAACAAAGAACATCCTAAAAATCAAACTGCAGGCCCAAATAAGAAAGAGCTTGCATCCTTGAATGGAAACACCTACTTTGTAAACCCACATGAACTAATTCCACTTCTTTTGTGGACACATTTCTCTCTCCTTGGCATGTCTTAATCTCTTTTCACCTATTTTACATATTCCTACACTTGTAGAATTGGCCATGGGGCAAGTCTTCATTTACATAGAGTTAATCATCACTTCAGCCCCTGACTGTTCCCCAGCCAAGGTCCCAGGCCAAGCTTTCACCTCTGCCTCCAATTGGTTCTTTACACAATCATACCTCTTTCTGAGTGGTGCTTTCTCCAAGATGGTCTGCAGACCAGTCAGCACACTCTTTCCCTTCCAAGTCCATAAAAACCCCAGACTCAGCTTCATAGCTGGCAACCCTTTTTTGGGGCCACTCTCTTTGCTGAGAGCTTTTCTGTCACTTAGTAAATCTGACTTTGCCTTACTCACTCTCTGTTGTCCATGCACCTTAATTTTCTTGGTTGTGGGAAAAGAATCCAAAGCTCACCTCCAAGGGAAAATGACATGGGGAAGTAAAAGAGCTATAAGACTCTCACTCACACTTTAACAATAGGATTGAAACAACTGCAACAATAATAGGAGAATTTATGTCAATAAATTAAAATCAAATGTGAAAATAAGAAGATATTTCTCCCTAGCATTTCACGGAAGCTCATTAAGATATTAATCAGAGCCCCACCACTGCCCCCCATAAGGGGGATGCACGGTGAGGTCTGGTTTGCAGTCATGGAGCCTAGGGGCACCACCTGGGTTGGGAGGCAGCATAGAGGTGGCGAAGGTTAACAGAATACTTAAGTGCTGTGGTGACTCAGAGCAGAGAAGTAATCTGAGTGGCATGGAGTGAATCAGGGAAGGTTTCCTGAAAGAGTACCCATGCTGGATGCTCTTCTCAATCAGATCTGGATACTAAGCCTGTGAGCCGAAATTTATACAGAAAGATCAAAATGGTTTCAATGCCAGAATACTGTGAAGGCAAGAATGTCCGCCTCATAGGAGCTACTAGTTTTCTAGGGAAAGTGCTTCTGGAAAAGTTGCTGATATCTTATCCTAAGGTGAATTCAGTATGTTTTGGTGAGGCAGAAATCTGGACAGACACCACAAGAGCGAGTGGAAGAAGTCCTCAGTGGCAATCTGTTTGACAGATTGAGAAATGAAAATCGAGATTTTAGAGTTAAAATTACAGCAATCAACAGTGAACTCACCCAACCTAAACTGGCTCTCAGTGAAGAAGATAAAGAGGTGATCACAGATTCTACCAATATTATATTCCACTGTGCAGCTACAGTAAGGTTTAATAAGAATTTAAGAGATGCTGTTCAGTTCAATGTGATTGCAATGGGACAGTTTCATTTGCACAACAAATAAAGAATCTGGAAGTGTTCATGCATGTATCAACAGCATATGCCTACTGTAATCAAAAGCATATTGATGAAGTAGTCTATCCACCACCTGTGGATCTCAAGAAGCTGATTGATTCTTTAGAGTGGATGGATTGTGGCCTAGTAAATGATATCACGACAAAGTTGATAGGAGACAGACCTAACACATACATATACACAAAATCATTGGCAGAATATGTTGTACAACAAGAAGGAACAAAGCTAAACGTGGAGATTGTAAGGCCATCTATTGTTGGTGCCAGTTGGAAAGAACATTTTCCAGGATGGATTGATAACTTTAATGGACCAAGTGGTCTCTTTATTGTGGCAGGGAAAGGAATTCTTTGAACTATGCATGTCTCCAATAATGCGCTTGCAGATCTTGTTCCTTAGATGCAGTTGTGAACAAGAGTCTTGTGGCAGCCTGGTATTCCGGGGTTAATAGATCAAGAAACCTCATGGCATATAATTGTACAACAGATAGCACTAATCCTTTCCACTGGGTGAAGCTGAATACCATGTAATTTCCACTTTCAAGAGGAATCCTCTGGAGCTGGCCTTCAAACGGCCCAATGTACATCTAACTTCCAGTCACCTTTTATATCATTACTGGATTGCTGTAAGTCATAAGGCCCCAGCATTCCTCTACGATATCTACCTCACGATGACTGGAAGAAGCCCAAGGATGATGAAAACAATAACTCATCTTCACAAAGCTATGATGTTCCTTGAGTATTTCACAAGTAATTCTTGGATTTGGAATACTGAAAATGTCAATATGTTAATGAATCAACTAAACCCTGAAGATAAAAGACTTTCAATATTGATGTACAGCAGTTACACTGGGCAGAATATATAGAGAACTACTGCATGGGAACTAAGAAGTACATATTGAATAAATAAACGTCTGGCCTCCCTGCAGCCAGAAAACATCTGAACAAGTTGCAGGATATACCTTATGATTTTAATACTATCCTTGTGATCCTCACCTGGCACATTTTTATTGCAAGATCACAAAAGGCAAGAAACATCTGATACTTTGTGATTAGACTGGGTTACAAGTTTCTGTCATAGTTTCAAGCATCCAGCACTATGAGATACTGAAGACCAAGAATTCAGCGTTAGAACATCTATGCATATGGTGGTCTAAATGCACAAAAGGTAAAATATACTTAAGTCATTTCACCTTTTGTCAAGACATTAAACCATCTTAGATTGGAGTGTAAAGTAAATTATGGTACATTTTATGTAACATTTTAATGTTTATGCTCATAAAACCTAGTGAACACACTGTGTTATGCCAGCTCTAATCTACAATAGCTAACCAAAACATGACTTCATATTTTGAGCTCTGGAAGAAAGGGGTGGGATGAAGGCAAGAGTAGGGAAACAGGAACACTGACCAGTGTAACTGCAATTCTGGAGCATAATTAAAACATGCCTTAACATATAGTGAATTTCTAATTCTAATGTTCAGTGCAATGGAAGACATTTATTTGGACAGTAATACTAGTTAAGTTGGTAGATATTTGATTCTTCAGTGTTTGATTTTTTTCATTAGTTGAAGTGGGTTTTAATTTTGTAATTTTGTTAAAAATATAACCCACCTATTTTCATGTCATCCTGTAAGTTAAATGATATCAAACATGAAAGACATGTTCTCATTTTTCTTTTCTGATTAAATGTCTGATGCATATCATTTTTCTATAAGCAATCAGTTGTTTTTAAAATCAGAATGCTATATTATTCTAATGAGCATACTGGATCTAAACAGGTTTGAGAATCCATGTTACAACATATGCTATGTGTTTTTTGATGGAAAGTGAAAACAAATTCAGTAAAACTGTTACTATCAAAAAGAATAGAAATACAGTTTTCTTGCCCACATTATGATCAAACAAAAATCCTGTGAGATTGTGTTTATGTTTTGAAGCAGGAGGATTTCTTGAGACTTTGTTGGAAGTGAGAGTATTCACCATACTTGCGTTCTCCTCCCCATATAAATTTTATTCATAGGACTTTAAAAAGGCATGTGCTATCTTTCTGATGAAAACTGAAAGTCCATTAATAGAAGAATGTATTTGCAGGTAGTAATAACATTAAGAAAATGTTCTCATGTGTAAACGTGTACTAATTTTGACCTTGAAAGATGAATTCCTTCAAGAAAAATAAAATCATCCTTAAGATAATGTGTAAGAAATTAAATAAAAGACTTTATTTACATACCACATAAAGTAGCAAACTGTTGAATGAGTTTGAAGATATTTATTTTTTATGCATGTGGTTTTAGCTTTAGAAAGAAACGCATTATAGAAACAAGTGATAGCAAGAAAATTGATGTATATTTTAAGGATACATTAAAATTCCCTTTTAATCATAATAGTAAACTCTACTTACTGTTTTAAGATACATTTGGTTTAGCAGCTTATTCATCATAACACTTCTAATTAAGTTGACCAAGTTGTACTGTATTAAATAATCAAAAATGTATTTGGAGTATGTTTAAAGAGAGCAGTTCACAATACAGAAAGTTACATGGAACTTTATATCTTAAATTTGTCAATTTAAATGCAATGTATAAGAAGTCTATTTTGCTACTGTGAAAAAAATTAAATGTAAAGGAAATCACCTACTTTCATGCAGGTGTATAATCTTGTAAAGGAAAAATGCTTCCATGCTGAAGCCAGACTTTCTGTAGTAAAACTCTTAAATATTATTTTAAAAGAAATGTGTGTGTGTGTGTGTGTGTATATATATATTCTTTGGAATGATACTAAAGTCTCTGGCCTTGGACCTACCTTATATGAAGGTATAAGATACCATGACAATGTCTGAAAATTGAATAAATAATGATGCCTTCGGTTTAAAGTGGCCAACATAATATATATCGAGTACTCCATCTCTCCAAATGTATTTCCATAATGTGTTGAAAATATGCTAATATTTGTATGATTTTTATATTTCTGCCAAATAGACTTAGAATCAGGTGAATTGTCTTTGTGTCTTGCAAAAGAGTTGGGGACAACTTGGGCAGGCCTATGAAGTGCATAGGCAGTGTATGTCTTCTGAAACTTTTTTTTTTTTTTTTTTTTTTGAGATGAGTCTCCTTCTTTCACCCAGAAGAGTGCAGTGGCACAGTCTCGGCTCACTGCAAGCTCCGCCTCCCGGGTTCACGCCATTCTCCTGCCTCAGCCTCCGTAGTAGCTGGGACTACAGGCGCCCGCCACCGCTCCCGGCTAATTTTTTGTATTTTTAGTAGAGACGGGGGATGGTCTCGATCTCCTGACCTCGTGATCCGCCCGCCACGGCCTCCCAAAGTACTGGGATTACAGGCGTGAACCACTGCGCCCGGCCTGAAATGTTTTATTGTTCTTGTAATCTAACTTAAATGTTAACTGGGAGGGTGCTGAGGCCACTGCATTAATTCTGTGTGTTTAGAATTCTGTTGTCAAAAGTAAACTAATGAAGAAATTAGTTTGTCTTTCTGGAATTTAAAGTTCTAAAATTAGTATAAAGAGTATATAGATCGTTAATCCCCACCAACTAGACTTTGAACTTAAAGTCAAACTTAAACATTTGAGAAATCATTTGTGTCATTTACTAGACATGATTTTTAGTTCTGTTTGATTATGTTTTCTACACAAACTCATTATTTAACAAGATAGCCTACTAAATTAAATGTTTCTTATTTCATTTAACTCATTTGATTAAAATGCATTCTAAAACATTTGGAGTTTTTCCCCCTATTCACCCTTAATCCTGGCATATGCATTTGTAAATTGTGATGATATTGGTACTATATTTAAATTTGATTTGGCAACATTAACATGTCCTAAAACTCAGTGCAAAGAAGCATGGCAGTACGTTCTTTGACTTAAGGAGTGCATAAAATAATCATTTTTGAACCTGCATAATAAAGCTTGAAAGCAGGGAAAAGAATTTCCTTTTCCCCCTTTTTTGTGCTGTCTGTAGGAATTCATTTGGAATTTCTTTTATGCTTTTTGTTTGTTTGTTTTAAATGTAAACTGATAATCTTTTATAAGAAGTAAATAGAAGTATTATTGGGTGTCTTCGATTGCAAAGCAAAAAGTAATAAATGAATCCCTATATTTCCATTACAGTATTTATTGTACTTTCATGTTCTGAAAATTATCCATGAAACAATATGGATAAGATTACAGGAAGCAGTCCTTACTTAAACTTCTTGTCTGTTTGGGGTGTACTCGTTAAGTCTTATATCCTAATTTTGTTTAATTCTGAGTTGCTTACAGGGCATTTTAGGGAAAGCATACAGGCAGGATGAACACTTTGTGTTAAAGTGTTATTTTTATGTATTACCTGGAATGAGGAAGGTTTTCTTCTGTTTTCTAAAAACAGTAACCAAGAAACCTCCAGGGTGTCATTAGGTTCCAGCTGTTCTCCTCCACATTGAATGATATCCTGTTAATTTATAGGTACATTTGTAGTCATTCATATGTCTGTTAAGTATAAGAGATAATTCATTAGTAATAGAAATTAACTGAACCCTTTTGGAGCAGGGGAGAGTATCAGGCAGGGGTCGGGTAAGTGTAAATGGCCTTCTGAGCATGCTCTTCCAGGCTCACTGCCAGCCCTGACTTGAAACCATTAGCACTGACTTGCTCTGTTTAGAGAAAAACTTTCCAACCTTTTGCATGAGAAACAAGAAAAAGGAATATATGCCACGTAACTGGATTACAGAAATGAGTTAATTAATAGTCTGTCTGATAAAAGAGATATGAAATATTTTCTTATGGAATTAATATTTTTGGTCTTGAAGCATTTTCTTGTGGTAGAATGTTTTTGTCTTTTTTCCTGGTGGTACCCTCTTAGCATATATCTTTGTTACCCTTAAGATCCTAAACAAATCATCTTTGTCAGTTAAGCATGGTTGTGCAAAAATTGTTAAATAATTCCTTTGATTTGTCTTTATTAAATAAAAAATATGGGAAAATATATTAATCAGGAAAGCAATTACAATAATTAATATAATTGCTGTTATTTAAATATAGTATTTTAGAGGCCATTTTCTTTACAAAACTATCCAAACAGCATAACATGAAAAAACGGAGCATTAACATAACGTTTTTCAATAAATTTATTACACCTTTGCCCAAGAAGTTAAAAAAAATAAATAACTGGTAAATAGTGTAAAGTAATGATATAGAAGTTAAGAAGAAATTATTTAGGCAGATAGTGAGGGTAAGGAAATTACTCTTGGTAAGGTTTTCCTTTTAATGAAAAGCGGCCCCCAAATCATTTTATTTTCTAAGAGCAGCCAGTAAAATCGAGCTGCAGACATAGACAAGCAAGCTGAAGGTTTGCTTGGGCGAATGCCGGCAGCGGCGCCAATAGGAAAAGGCTACCTGGGAAGAGGCATATTCAAAAAGGTGGCTCCATCTTCCCTTTTCTTTGTCAGCCACGTGTGCAGTAAAATGCCGACAATATGGTGCCAACCAACTGGAAAGTCATTTTGCATAATAAGATTATTCAAGATTAGTATATCACGCCTGGTCCAACCAATCTGTGGGCCTTATGTAAATCAGAATCCGCCTCCTCAAGCCTACCTATAAAATCTGGTGCAGTCCACAGTGGGCTAGATTTCCCTTTGGTGCGCCCCTCTGTCTTCTGAGGGAGAGCTGTTCTCCTTTCTTTCTTTTGCCTATTAAACCTCCGCTCCTAAACTCACTCCTTGTGTGTGTCCATTTCCTTTATCTTTTTAGCGCGAGATGAATAACTCCAAGTATTTACCCTCCATAAAGGGCATCCTCACTTGCAAAAATATTTCCTAATTGTATCAAGATAAGGATGTAATCATCACTTCAGTGCATGCCTCGGACTACAAAATATATTTTTAAGTGCTACATTTATTTATAGTGCAGTCTTTCTCTAACATATTAAATGTATTCAATAACCTATATTTAATTTTAAGGGAATGTGTATTACTTTAATGTGCAATTCCTATAAAAGGATAAATTAGATACAGAAGGAGCACCAGTTTACACCTGTCCTTAAATCTATAACTCTTTGAAATAAAGTGTCAAATCGATTTTAGGTAGCACGAATGTATAAACTTCAAAATTGGGTTTCACATGCTGGTTTGGTAAATGTAAAATGTATGGTAAACACGTGTTTTAGATTATGAAAGACTAGAACATCATGCCATCTACATACAAGTAAATACTTGTAAGCATTTCTAAAGTGATGATAGCCTACTACACAAAACAAACATTAGTAGAAAGATAATTTTGTGCAACAATAGGCTTCATTGCAGATCTTGAGTTTGCATTTTCAGTTAAAAATATGTTTTGTTAAAGTCCTAATTATAATTTATCTGGAAGTTGTAATGAATTATGATTTAGTTGTCCAAATGTCTTTCAGTGTATGTATGCAGGGTAGTGGAAAGTATATAAATCCAGAAGTAGTATAATTAAAAAGATAATGCCTACAATCATAATATATGAATATTTACAGGAATTTTCTTCACTGCAACTGATACATGAAAAATATATGTAAACTTATTTTTATTGGCTTTCTTACATTACAAAAAACTACCCAATAAGTGTTAGTTATTACTTTTAGGGCAACGTTTATTTTTAATTGCACATATTTTCATCACAATCAACAGAAAAGTGAACTGATAAAGATGAAGAAGACACACAGAAAAAAATAAATACATAATTCCTTAGAGTAATTTTATTTTCTCTTATTGGAGTTCACTCAGTGACAAAAATATTTTATTCCTTTTAACTAATAGGCATCATAACAGTTATTGCAACATATTTTCCTTTTTGTGTTGCCAGTAAATATATTTTCGTTCATTTTGTTTGGGAAGCACCAAGAAAATATGTAATAATTTATCATAAAATATTTTAAATAAAGAAGTTATTTCTATAAAGAACACATGCAGAAAGTAAGCTGATAATTTTTGGTTGAATACCAAGATGAGTAAAAATGTACAATATTGTGTATATTCTGTCATTAATTTCCAATTGCTCTGTAAGTATGAAAATAATGTCTAAGTTGCCGTAATTGCTCAAGAATTATAGAACTTTCAATTACATATTTGTCATATGAAAATAAATGTACATGTGAGGAAAGATCTGAAGAATGTACCAAAATGTATGAGATGCAGAGAAATATACTGTTGTTTCCATAGTAACAGCATGTTCAGCCAGTTGGAGCACCATAGTAACTACAAGAGGAAAAATATGGAGGACATAACAAATATAAATTTACAAAATTAAAAGATTCATTTTGGTAAAGTTGGCACCTGACTATAAAAATCCACTTTTTTCTAATTCTGCTTAGGATCAGGACTCTCCTAGGCTTTACAGAGTTTGGTTTTCTATTGTTCCACATTTTATGAAGACCATTGTCATTTTTGAAATATGCTAGGATGGTCTCTATAAAGTTGTGGTAATGATTAAATAAAATGAGACAATTTATGATAAAGTGTTCTGTAAATTGTAAAGAGCTACACAAATTCATCATTTTAATTTTTTCAAATTTTGACAATAAAACTTTGACCCTTCTTTTGTTAGTTCCTAATTTATAATAAGTCTTTGCATAAAAATAAGTTATTTAGTTTATTGAATTTTGAACCAGAAGCTGATGTCTTTAAATTTTTTCTAAATATTTAATTTTAGATTTCCTTTTAACAGTAGAAAAACTAAAAATTAATACGTAGTTTACATGAAGAATGTAATGGAGGCAGGAAAAAAGTGAGGCTATGTGAGATCAGTCTTCTTAGGATAACAAAAATTTAACTGAATCTCATGGTCCAATGCCATATAGATAATTTCTTAGTTTTTTCCCTGGCAGAGCTGATGTAATGAAGCAGGCTTGAGATTAGCTATTTCTTCACATGATGATTAAATTTAAAGAGAGTAACATTTTAAACATTGCTTTATGTTTTTAGTTTAGAATTAAAAAAAAAAAACAGTTGAATCTTCAGTATTTAATTATAACTTTTCTACCACAATTTGAAAAGCACTGAAAATTTTATGTGAGTCTTAGCTACACAGTTGAATGCTACTTTGATCTATAGTCACTTTTCTCTGCATGTTGATGTCAAGACATCTAGGTCAACTTTCTCAACACAACAGAAAAAAATATATTAAATTTATTTATTTATTTTTTATACGTAATTACTTATAACATGGTAGTATAGTGTAGTAGTTAAGCATCTAGCGTCTGACATGTCCTGCCTGGCTTCCAATCATAGCTCAGATATTTATCATTTGTAAGATGGGGTGAATTACTTATGCCCTCTGCCTCATTTTACCATCTGCAATTTTGAAATTATCATTTGTAATTGAAGTAATTATTCCTGGTAATTTGAAGATAGAATGAGTAAAAGTGTGCAAAATAATTAGAACAATGTCTAGCATAATAAAATACCCAATGAGTGTTAATTATTATTTTTAGCACAGCACTTATTTTTAACTGAAAACATTTTCATTATAATTAATAGAAAAATTCACTGCTGAAGATGAATAATACACACAGAAAAACAAATATGTTATTCTTTAGAATAATTTTATTTTTTCTTATTACAAGAAAGAAACGATTACTTCTCAGACTTGTCTATAACGTGTCACATGCGTAATATCTACTCCAGCCAATTGTGCACTTTTAATGTTAAAGAAATTTTTGAGCGCAGATCTTCATTTGATTCTCATAGTATTTTTTCATAGTTCCTTATTTTTACCTTATTTTCCTGTATTTTAACGTCTATTATTTCCTCATGAGTAAAGGATATTGCAATTCTTAGAATATTGTTATCCAAGGTAAAGACTATATGTTTCCTTTTTGATACTTTGAGAGATTACTAATTTTTAAGTAGAAAGTTTGACATTTCCCAGATGCATTATCATGAAACTTTTCTACACTTGAGTTTATTGGCCTTGTGCAAATTATTAATTCATGTAATAAATAGCAGACACTGGTAACAGTTGAATAATAAAGTAAAAACAGAATGATGATAAATAGCAAATTATTTTATGTCTCATAAACCTGGGTTCTAATTTTGGCTTCTGTCAATGATTAGTCATATTAATAGGGCCAATCATCTGAAAATCTTTATCAATATAACTGTGATTAAATAAACAGAAACTTTAGAATACATGTTAAATAATGGTTTTAAAGTTGATAATATATAAATGAAAAAACACATTAATAAATAAGTAGAATTAAAAGCAAAATTAATAGTAGATACTTATGATTTTATAGAGCTTTGAATGCCTTTTGCTAAGCAGTTATATCAATTCCTTGAAGCTAAAAAAGTCAACAACCTATTATTAAAACCTCAAAGAGTGCATTATCATCTTGTAATGGCCAGAAATAAATTAATAATCCATATTTTTAAAATATGTATTGAGACTTCATCCTCATTTTATGCATGGATGCCATGGTGATGCGAAAGATTTTATTTTGCAAACTAACTAATCACCGAGGCCAGGGAAATGGAATTCTTTGGCTTCTAGGTCCGAGGAATCAGGCTCGCTTACTGCTTTTGCTATAATAGAAAGAAATAGCTTAAGATCCTTCTCCAACCCATTAAAAAATGGGTTTTCTATAGGAAACTGAGGTTCTGCTATCACAAATAGAGAAAGTGATGTTGGTTGATTAAGAAAATATATATCCAGTACCTATGGAAAATTTTGGATAAGGTATTAGATCAACTATTTGGTAACTAATTTAAAATAACATTTTTTAAAAAGTTACTTTTTATCTATCATACTTAGGTGCCTGAGTACATGGTGGCAGGTTAATTGCTGCTTCCACTTGCCTTGAAATTGCCCCAAACATCTTAAAATTAAAGGAAAAACGTGTGAATTACTTCTCTTCTAAATATTGCATCAAGTTTTAGCACACAGGCACTTCCCCACCTCACTGTCCTGTTGCTATTGACAATTAATTAAACAGTAATTATAACTACTACTGCTTTTGCAGCTGCTCTTAGGAAATTCTAGCTAATGTTCTGATTCATTTATCTATTGGTAGATCAATTGATTGATTAGTTTCCTAATAACAGCCCAATGAGAAAGAAACTGTCATTATTCCCAGGTGAGTGAAAGGAGACACGAAGAAGGCAGGCAATATCAGTCTGAAATTGCACAACTGGTAAGTGTTGGAGATAGGCTTCCACTCACACAGTGTGACTCACAGACACTGCAGTCTGCAACACCAACCTCCAAGCTATTCTGCCTACTTCAGTTACAGAGGTTGGGAGTTGGGAGGTGAGAACAGTAATTTGTTATAGAATTGGTTTGCCAAGATATTTGGGGAGAAGTATACAATGATATGTTCACAAAACATTTTTATCACAATGTGCTCTATTTGTCAAAACACTACAGAGAGGAGATGAATTCAGAAAAAGAATTCACCACTTTGCAACAGACAAATAAAAGAATCCAACTTTTTTGAACTTTAAGTGTTGGAAGAGGCATCTTTCTTATTCCCAACTATTTAAAACCAAAACTGAGAAAAACTTTGATCAATAAAAGCAGATTGAAGCCCATCTTTGTGTGGAGAATCAAATTAAAAGGATGATCAATATACTTGCTATCCAAAGGCTTTAAGATGCCTCATAGTAAAAGTCCATCTAAGTGTGTGGAATGAAGTGTATTCTTTCAATTGGACAAAATTGCTCAGTGAAAAGAGGACAAAGTTATGGCTATATCACAATTCTTGACAAGTTTAAAGTACTCTCAATTAATTTTAGAGATGGCAAAATGATTAGATTAAAATGGCAGTTCGAGGAAGGAGGAGATCCAGCATTCAGACAGGCAATCTGCCCAACATGCATTCTAGTGAAGTTTCAAAAGTAAAACACATACTAATGTTATGCATGCTACCATAAAAAGAATGAAGGTTGTATTACACCTAATTTCACATCAACAACATAATTTGGCAAAAGAGAATAAAATAATAGTTTCAGAATTCTAAGCAAAAGAAATTCTGGATCTAAAATTTGGTATTCCATCAAATGTCCACCAAGAGGATAAAAGAAATATTTTCAGATACACTAAGACTCAGAAATTTTACTTCTTTCAGAATGTTGCTTAATGAAAAAGTCAAAAGAGAATGCATTCTGGAAGAGAAAAGAAAGAATCAAGAAGAAGAAAATTTGCCTTCCAAAATGCATTCTACTTCAGAGTATAAAGAATAAAAGCACTATGATAAAAGCTGTGCACCTCTCCTAGAAAATGACTGTTTAAACAGAAGTTCACAAGGTTCTGAGAATAATTACTCTGTAAATCAGTAAATTTTCTGAAGCCCAGTTAGGAATCTGGATAGTAGTAGGAATGAGAAATAAGCAAATTATTCTTCTGTCAACATGAAAAAATAAACACAATTAATAAATCTCACTGGTCTGAGAATCTATAAAAGATAATTCAGATAAAAAAGAAAGCATAGACATGATATAATTTTGAATTATTCTTATAATTTAGAAAATGCTGTCAATCTGATAGTAATGCTTTTAATATTTAACTGCTAAGCCTACTTTTGGTGATAAATCATTTTGCCTCTTTTTAAATAGGTCTAGTCCTCTAAATACATTTATATAATTAAGGCTTTGTAAATGCTGTTATCAGTTTTCAATTATTTAAACAAATCTTGAAACAAATTGTAAGTTACTATTGTATTTACAGAACAAACTTTTCTTATGTAAACCTTAGCAACAGAAAAGGGAAAGGATAGCTTAAGGAAGTTTGAAGGTAAATAAGAAATCAGTCAATTGAGGATCTTAAGTTGATCTTAGTTAACAGATCAATAAATACAAGATACATTATTTAAAATTAGTAATTAAGCAAAAGCATATAGAAAACAAAGTCAATCTGTCAACCAAAAATTCTAAAGCATGAAGGAGATGTCAAATTATCTGTATAATATAGTGATTTGATCATATTTTGTAAGAAAATGACTAAAAATAAAAAAAAAAGAAGAATATAGTAAGCAAGTTTGACTTTGGGATAATATATTAGTTTTCTAAGACTACCACCAAAAGTATCACAAATCAGGGTTTTCCATAATCTCCTTCTCAGGTTCAGTAATTCTATAACAGTTTATAGAACTCAGGAAACACTTTACTCAACAAGTTTATTACAAAGAATATTATAAAAGATACGAATGTACAGCCAGATGAAGATGTACATGGAACAGATCCAGAAGGGTCCTAATACAGTCACTTCTGTCCCTGTGGAGTTGGAGTACACCACCGTCCTGGCATGTGGATGTGTTTACTAACCCAGAGGCTCTCCAAATCCGATAGGTTAGGAATTTGTATAGAGGCTTCATTCATGTGAGCATGATGGATTTACTCAATCTCTAACCCCACTTCCCTCGCTAGAGGATGTGGGGGTAGGAATAAATGTTTTTAGCTTCTAATTATGGCTTGGTCTTTCTCGTGACCTGCCCCCAACCTGAAGCTGTCTGGGAGCCCACCAAGAGTTGCCTCATAAAAATGAAAATGTTCCTGTCACCCAATAAATTTCAAAGAACTTAGAAAATCTGAGTAAGATGCTTCTATCACTGCCATCACTCAGGAAATTGTAAGAGTTTTAGGAATACTGTATAAGCAACCAGGTGCAGAGATCAAATATGCATATCTTATTGTGTCACTTACCTGTAATTTTTCTAGCAGATCTTTCTAGCCCAGTCATATCCTTGATGTTCTCTTCCCAAAATTCTTTGGTATTATTTTGCAATATAAATAATCTGGTAATTTTCCAAGTCTTCAAGTTCTGGTTCATTTTTGCCTAACAGTTCTTCCATTTATCTCTCTCCTCACTCAGGTTGCTATAAGCAACAAGGAGAAACCAATAAACACCATCAATACTTTGTTTAGAAATCTCCTTAGCTAATTATTCAAGTTTACCACTTAAAAGTTCTATTTTGCACAAAACCCTCATACACAACTCAGCCAAGTTCTTTGCCACTTCATAACCAGAATCACTGTTCAACCAGTTCCCAATATGACATCTTCATTTCTGTCTGAGACCTCACCACAAGCATCTTTAACATTCATATATCTACTGATACTCCATTCATGATTATATATGCATTCTCTCTGAAAATAAAAGCTCTCAGCTCTCCTTTTTTCTGTGTACTCACCAGAACTGCCTTTAATGTCCGTATTTCTACAAAATTTCTTCCAGGCAATGTAGGTTTTTCCCCTAATATGCACCTCAGTATTTTTCCAGCCTCAGTTACCCAGTTCCAAAACCACTTCTACATCTTTAAGTATTTGTTACAGCAGTACCTCACTCCTGGTATCAAAACATGTATTTATTTGGTAAAACTGCAATAAGAAAGTACCCCAATTCTGGAAGGTAGCAGTCTGAGATCAGGATGTTGGTAGAGTTACTTTCTATTGAGGCCTCTCTTTCAGCTTGTAGAGACTGTGTATCTCCTTGTCTTCACATGGTTATCATGCTGTACCCATCTGCGTCCTAAATGTCTTTTCTTATAAAGGCACCAGTCATATTGGATATCAGAGCCTACTTTAATGACCTCATTTTAACTTAACTGAAGTATACCGATTTAAAGACCTTATTTCCAAATACAGTCACATTCTGAGGTTCTGGCTGTTAGGATGTCAACATATAAATTTGGGGAGAACACAATTTAGCCTACAATAGAGGGCTATGCTAGAGTTTGGCAGTGATTATCAGATGTCTGTTCCACATCCATTATTTTCTTTGTAACAGATCCACATTTTTATAACAACAGGCAATATTTCTAGTTAAAGATTACAGTTTTATGGCTCTATTGTAGGTAAGCTTGGCAAAATATATATTAGAAATGTTACCTGCAAATTCCAATTGCTATTTGGGGAATAGCTGTTTCCTTGAAGATGGAAGTCAGTTAAATATATTGTGCCTAAAACATAAAAGTGTCCAATGTCTCAACAGGTAGCTGTCACACTATCCCTGGAGAACTGATAACCTGAGATAGATTTAGTACAATTATTCTGAACATAGCAACTTAAAACAAATGTTTATTTCCTGTTTGCAGGTTGGCTGGTGGACTGTATTTTCACTACTCTGAGCTGGGGGTCAGCTGGACTTCAGACTTTCAAGTCTATTCCAGGTGTCTTCATTCCAGGATCTAAGCTAAAGAATCTACAACTTCCTAGTATGTGTTCTTCTGACTGGGGACGGGAGACACGTATAGAGAGCTGTGGAAAATTTCCATACTTCTTTAAGACTTTTTTGAAAGTAGCATAGTAGAATTTCCACTTATATTTTATTGGCCAAAACAAGTCATATGGTTAAGTCCAAGTGATGAGGCACTGAAAAGTTAGAAACAAAGGAATGTAAAATTCTATTCCGGGGAGGGAGGAAAAGATTCGGAACAATATCCGCAAGTAATCCAACATTCCACAGTAGTCTAATATCCTGCCACTTATAATAGATAAAATAAATGTTTATTTTGTTTAAATTCCTATGATTTATTTGTTACTAGTAGCCCGGTACAGTTTTAACTTATACCCAGAGCTACAGTCTTTTAAATTTCACTTGTTAATTCTTCTGTGTTAACAAGTTATTTTATGCTGTACATTTTACGTTTCATCATTGTAATATTAATGAAAAAAGCCTTTTTTCAATCCTGAAACAAAATTTGAACTGACTTGTAGATGCCACAAAAGGGAGGTTTAACCAGACAAGACTTTAGGAGAGCATGTTGTTGGAAAGAAGTTAGCAACCATAGGACTCGGTTGTGGACATCCAGAAGATGGTGCAAAACAGTAGCTGCATTTCCGCAGAAGCCCAATGGATGTGGACAACAATGGCATAACAGAGGTAACAGGCTGCCATGAGCTTTGTGAAAACAAATTCATGACACTAATTGACTTCTTTAATATGAGAAGAATCAAGATTTTGCACACTTAAGTTGAGGACAGATTTAAATTAGCCAACCAAATAAATGTCTGTAATATAACAATATCCTTTTTGGAAGCCAGGAAAGCAGTATTTTTCACTGGTAGAGATCAAAAAAATTCTCCCTAAGTATTGTATACTTTGTGAGCGTGTGAACATGTGAATGAGTTAAAGAGCAAGTCTTTTGGAATTGTCTTTGTAACTCTGAGTAAAACAGTAGTGTCAATATTTCCTTGGGTTAATGTAAGCAAATCTGCCATTAATACTAGGCAAAAAAGGAACTAATTCATGAACTTTCTCATATTTGACATATTATGGTAAATTATGCTGAATGAATTTTAAAAATTAATAATTTTGAAATGTAAATTTAATTTACTTAAAATATATCAGGACTGTATTATAGTTTAAAAGTCATGAAAAATTATGAGATGTTTACTTTCATTGACAAAATTAAAACTATAGAACTTTTGAATCAGCAATCTTAATTTCATACTTCAGCGATATTTCTATGTGAACAGTATTTCCAGAGAGATGAATTAATGTATGTAGCCTATTAAAGTTGCCTTGTGAGAGTGAGATAATTCTATAAATACACAAAAAAGTTTATAATTAAACAAAAATAATCTTTCATAATGTATTGATACTGCATGATTAATAATTGCTTTCTAAATTTATGATGCTTACTATATGTACTTGTATTACATTTCAAATATTAACATAATTTTCTCAACATATATTTTAAAATGTGTTTTATATAAGACACATGCTAGATAGTATAAGTCTCTATATGAAGCTGACATTGTAGAACCTTCTCCTTTTAGGGAATTTATACTACATTTTTAGACTGCCTTCTGATGCTCATTTAATCTTATTTCAAATAAAATACTTAATTAGTAAAACAAATCCAACTTCTACAGCATGTTTGGATGAAAAAACAATAATGACTACATCCAGAGAAAAAATATCCAATATAGAAAACAAGTTCATCTATCTTTCTCTACTTACATTCTTAGCATTCTGTTTTATAATTCCGAGTTGGATCTATTTCTGTACTCAAAAACGGAATAGTATTTGCCACTCTTCAAAGACAGGACACTTTTTCAGAAATGTGTGTCTTTTTCATATGGTTTTCTCTTTCTGTCTTCCACCTATTAAAACATAGATAGCATTCAATACCTCGGTTAAGTATGATAGTTTATGTGAAGCTTTATATGACCATAAAAAATCATTAAATTTCTTCTTCCTTTGAAGTTTATATATTTGCACATCTCATCTAATTCCTACAATAAACCTACCCCCTTTGGTAGGCATAAACACCTTCCACTTTATTGATAAGAAAACAAAGTTATATAAATCATAGACCTTTATCAATGTCATTGAACAACAACAAAAAAATATGTGTTAAAGTTTGCTTTTATTCAAGCCAGTGTCAATTAAAATTCTAGCTCTTTCTACTATCCTAAACTACAATGTTACTTCTCTCTCTCTCTCTCTCTCTCTCTCTCTCTCTCTCTGGTGCTTTTATGACAAATGGATTGCCTTCCAGTTCCATGTGGTGTATCATTTTCAGTAACTTACTGATGTGTTTTCTGTGAGAAGAAAACATATTTTGTGATATCTATAGACCCAGCACTCAGCAATTTCCTGACACACAGTAGGTGCCAAATGAATATTTATTAATCTGACCTGGAAAAAGACTCTATTTATCAAGACGTGGTCCCCTATTTAATCTATGGAAAAGTATCTTTTGCATTTTTGGAAGATTTTCTGGGAAATAAATTGCTTTTGAATGCTCACATTATTCCAGTTTGACATGCTTGGAAAGATTATGAGAAGCCCTGTAACTAATACAACAAAAGTAGGATGACTTAAAGATTCACTGACTTGTAGAGCTTAAGAAAGCATTTGGTAACCTTAACTTAGCTCACTGACAGGAACCAACACTTTTAATAGTTCTGTCAGAATGCCTAGGTACTTCTCTGAGAGATGCTGCACGAATTTTTATACATCAACAGTAGTAGATATAAATTATTGTTGTTTCCATCATGTCTTAAAATGTGTAACTGATACTGATCTTCAGGGATTGTTATCAGATGTATTTCATGGCCATTACCATGTATTCGGGAAATACAAAAAGAACATCTTTAAGTACAGTGGAACACCATAGTGCACGGCATATCAAGTCATTTACACTTTTTGGCAGCTTCCTGGAGTATAGCAATGTCGTTTCCTGCCATTAACAGATGGAGTCTCAATGTGAAAACTGCTACTGTAAAATCCGCAATATGTCAGGTTAAAGATTAAGTGAAATCAATGTTACAGGGTGCTATCATCTTATATATTAAAATTGTACATAATGTGCCGATTATAAGCTTCATGAATTTACTTATTTAAAAAATAAGATTTATGGCAAAAACTTCAATATAGATAAGGCACATTACGGAAACAAACTTATGTCCCCGATGTGAGTGACAGATGCTATCAAAGCTGTACAACATCATGCTTCTCTGCTTTTCAAATTAAAGATGTACAAAACAAGAGCATTTTTATGGGTTGCTGTTAAGGTTGATGAACCAAGAAGTTGACAGCTTTTAAAATGTTTTAAGTGTGTATAATTGTGTGCATTAACATCAAGAATTTCTCTTCCCGCTTTTTCCGGATAAATGGCTTCGTGTCAAACACATTGTTTCAAATTTCAAAATTTTAAAGGGCAAGTGGCTTGAAATATATGGGGCTAAGACACATATTTTTGTCCTTAAGTTTAAATTCAAATATGTTTGTAATTATGAAAATAATTTGACTGCCAAATTAGACTCAGTTCAGAGATTCTGCCCATTATTTTAATTATTCAATAAATAAACAAAGGAGAAACGGGGTCAGAGTGATTCCTTCCTTCACATATCAGACATAAGCTTTTTGGCCCTGGGCAATGTATGGGGCCTTTAACAGCGGATACAGGTTAGTTACTATACACATGGTAAAACAGCACTACTTTGTATCCCAGACTTTCTAGACTTGGTATAGCTTATGGAATATGCTACCAAAAGCCATACCTCATCAATCCCTATATCCTAGTTTTGCTTTGTCTATGCAATGCCAAACCAAGGGTATCCTGCTAAATGAATTTCCTAAAAATCCCTCTTCATCTAAAATATATTTTGCCTATTTATAGGAGATTGGTCATTAGCAGCTTTGTAAAAAAAGAAATAAATTGTGTTATCTGCTTTCATGCCTTTCAGGTAGCACCTTCCATTAGTTAATCAAGAAATAAATTAAAGGCCATGTGTATTACCTTCTTCTCCAACCATCAGCAAATCAGTGATTAATTTTGTATAAATTCTGTGATCAGGTAAAAAAGAAAGCTACTACTTTGATAAGGGATCATAAATGTATGTATTCATCAAACAGAAAAAAGGAAAGAAAAGTTATAGTAAAATTATAGTAAAATTTTAATACCTATATTTAATTAAATTTAAAAGAAATGAAATGGTTCTAGACCACATTAAGTATTTGATAAGCTTGTCAACATGCATGATATAAACATACTTATATAGAGTGATGCCACATTCTTGTAAAATCACTATGATTTTCAGACAACAAAAAAACTGCAATTTATAGAGCAATTCTGGCAATTGAGTCAGACAGTCTGAGGAAATGATTCAAGGGAAAAAATTACCAAGTACCAGACAGGCACTTAATTTGTAGAAGCAATTAAAAAGTTAATCACACCTCATCCTCTCATTCATATTACACAGACCTTGAAAATGTGCAATTTGCATTCCTTATTGAATAATAGTAAAGTGTTTGCATTTACCTTGCCAGTGTACAGAGCTGGCATCGTAGATAAGCAACCGGTGCAGTCACACAAAACCCCAGTGTAGAAAGAGTTTAATGCTCTGTGGTTGCCATCTTGAAATTCACAATAATTTTATCAATGAATGTGTGCTTTGTATGTGAAGTCAGATGAGACAATGAAGCATATGCCGGAACTTGGAGTCTCGGCTCATACATGGCTGTTCCACACCGCCTCCCTCCACTCCTGGGTTGGGTTCTTAGCAGCCTATTTCCTGACTTTTGGTGCTCCATGCCCTACCCAGCTCCCTCTTCCATCAGCAGCCTGTGACTCTGCCACTCTCTGCCCCAAATGGAGTGTGGGTGTGGTCTTAGGGGAAGTTGGGACCATCTTGGTGGGGAGCAAGGGAGTATCTGGCAGCACCACCAAACGTTCGTCAGAAAAATAGGTGGGAGCCTCTTGTCCACACCCACACCAGGTACTAATTGTGTTGTATAACACAACGCAATAATCACAGGAAGCAGTTGCCAAGTTGAAGGCTATCCTTCATAATGACAACAAAATTAACGTTGGCTTTATCAAAACCTGAAAGCTTGCTTAAGAGACTCCAAAATTCTAAGATATAGGCCTCAGAGGTGTTATCTAGCTAGTGACAATATCTGTGGAGTCCAGAGGAAGGGCTTAATAGAGATGAGATTCAGGTCAGGGCAAGGGCCATTGCTAGGGGGAAGCTTGTAGGACTAGCAAGTGAACTGGAAGAAGCAAGTCTTTTTTCCCTTTTTGGCTTTCAAGCCTCCATCTAAAGCCACCAAATAGCAAAATATAATGGGGAACCCTCTGTCAAAGGAGGAAGGTGATGTGAGCATTGGGGTGAACAAAAACTTCATCTCTAAACTATCTGTAGCCTCAGTGATCCTACCCACACTTGCATTGATTGCTGTAATGTTTCATTAACTTTTGCTAGTGGAAATGGAAGTGTTAACAGGTTACCTACGAATAGATCGTCCCATACCAAAGATATAGGAACAAACTAATTTCTCCGTAATAATTAAGACAAGCTATACTAGCCCATATAGTAACTTTCTTTGCCTTTGGCCAGAGATATACGAGACTAAAATTAATAAGTGTGTCTTTTAACTTCAGATTCAATTTACATCTTATAATTAGTGACATAAATGAGGCTTCAATAATCCACTCCAGGAATGTGGATATATGGCAAATCATTTGAATATCACAAATTTAAGCCCATTGATAAACTCTTTTTTCTGTTAAATAGTATGTACATATTTAAATCTGAATGTTGTGTTAGTTTTCTTCTTTTTTTTGTAAATGGTCTAGATATACATTTTATCAGATGATGTCTTAACGTTAAAAACATTTTGATTTTTATATTGTTGTATTACTATAGTAGCTACGTATGCCTTCTAACTGTGTATTTCTGTACTAGTCCATTCTTAACACTGCTATAAGAACTAACTAAGACTGGGTAATTTATGAAAAAAAGAAGTTTAACTGACTCACAGTTCCAGGCTTAACAGGAAGCATGACTGGGAGGCCTCAGGAAACTTACAATCATGGCAGAAGGGAAAATAGAAGCAATCACGTCTTACCATGTTGGAGCAGGAGAGAGAGAGAGAAAGGGGGGAAGTGCCACACACTTTTAAACCACAAAATCTCGTGAGAACTCACTCACTATCATGCGAAGAGCAAAGGGGAAATCCACCCCCATGATTCAATCACCTCTCACTAGGCCCCTCCTCCAATTAAACATGAGATTTTGGCAGGGACACAAATCCAAACCATATAAATTTCTTTCTCACTTTTAAATGTGTTGCACTTTTCTGGACCAGAAATAATGAGTATATAGGCCAAAATTAAAGGTTTTGATAACCTTCTGTAGTTCTCACTTCATAGGTGCCTTTTTTGATTAATAAAGTGAGGTACAATGCCTTTAACTGATGATGCCTTTTGGAGTAGAGTGGGATAGCACATGTTCTTAATTTTGCAATTCATTTTACTTTCTGTAGAAGCCTTAATTTCTACTACCCGCTATTTTTCCCCTTTCTTCCTAGTTCCACTGGACATCTTCTCCTTCCAAGTTGTATCACTCCCAGATGTAAAAGATTGCTACTTCTCAGTCTAGTGTTTTTGTCCTGCATTGTTCCACATGTATGATATTTTTGAGGAAATGTTGAGAGATTTGAAATCAGGCAACTGTCATAATTCTGTAGGAACCCAAGCATTTCAGGTATTTTAAATCACACAAGACAGCATTATTTTTACTATTACTATTTAAGCTTTTATCGTCAGTTGACATTCACTAAGAGTTTTGCACGTAATTGCCTGTTTGGGGGTCATAAGTTTCTTCAAAATTTTCACATTTCTATTTGGAATGGTTTATTTTCTACCTGAAGTAACAGCATTAGTATGACTATTGCAGGTCTATATATGATTAATTTATATTTATTTGTCCAAAACTGTCTTGGAATTTCACTTTGAGGAATATTTTTATTAATTTTAGATTTCTAGGTTGAAAGATATTTTTTCATCATTTTTGAGATAGCAATTTCAGGCTCTCCTGAGCTCCATTGTTTCATCTGGAAAATTACCTCTTAAATTTAGCATTGTTCCTTTAAAGTAATATTTCTGTGTAGCCTACATTTAGAATTTTATCTTTTTTTAATGTTTACATACTTCGGTATGGCAAGCTTAGATGTGGTTCCCTTTTTATTATTATGACTCAGATTTGTAAAGATTGCTCTATCTCAGGATTGATATTCTTTAATAGTTGAAGAAAACTTCAAACACAAGTTTTGTATTGTTTCAATTCTTATCTTCTAGAATTTCTTCTAGAACTATGTTAGCTTGCAATATATCAGATTTCTTGCTGTTTTTCATGTGTTCTTTATGTTTCTGACATTTTACTGTCTATCTGAATATTGTCTACTGATATCATTTTCAGTTCACAAATCTGTCAAATGACTCATCTGTTACTTTTTTTATGGATTTTTTAAAAGAGTTATATTTTACAACACTTACGTTTAAATTTAATATTTAATGGATTGCAATTCCTGGTGAAATTCTCTTTTTATTTACTTCTTAAACATATTAATCACAGTTATTTAAATGTCACATTAATAAACTTTAATACCTACTGATATGGTTTGAATCTGTGTCCCCACCCAAATCTCATGTTCAATTGTAACCCCAATGTTGGAGGTGGGGCTTGGCGGGAGATTGTTGTATCATGGTGGTGGAAGTTTTATGAATGGTTTAGCACCATCCCTTTGATGTTGTTTTCATAATGAACTTGTCATGAGATCTGGCTATTTAAAAGTGTGTGGTACCTTCACCCTCTCTCGGTCCTGCTCTTGCCATGTAAGATGCCCGCTCCCACTTTGCCTTCAGTCATGAGTGAAAGCTCCCTGAGAAGCTGCCAGAAGCTGATGCTGTCATGCTTCCTGTAAAGCCTGCCGAATCATAAGCTAATTACATTTTTTGTCTTTCTTTTTAAATTACCCAGTCTTACGCAGTCTCAGGTGTGTCTTTATAGCAGTGTGAGAACAGACTAAAATACCTACATTATCTCTCACTATTTTTCATTTATTTTCCCTAATGACATCTATTTTTTAACAAAATATTGACAACGCATAATTTTGTAATTTCCATATCTATGGTTTTAATGTTTTAATTAAATATTTTAATTAATATTTTGATATTTATAAAACAAATGTAATTTTAAATTATAAGCTACTGTCAGTACTTATAGATAAAACCAAAGATCTCTCAAGAATTTAGAAGTTAGGACAGAAATTTGCTTTCCTAGTAAGGTCTATAATATCAGCAAAATAATGTATTAGTATGATTGCTGGGCCACAGTGTAGTATTAAATACTAATACTTAAGTAACTCTCTTATATGAACCTCGGAGCACAAAATTCAAATTCAAAGCTCTTCAAATCCCACATTCTACACATCTACTTTGGCTCACTCATGATTGGCAAAATTTAGGTTGTAGGGAATATAGTAGCAATGAAACACAAATAGCTTTATCTAATTTTCTTTAATCTCATTAACTAATAAAGAAGAACATTCCCCATAAAAATCTTAATGAATGAAAAGAACATATTTTGTAGTACATTTGGTAAACAATGATGTGATCTGTCAAATATAAATAACTCTCTGCTCAAGATTTCTTAAATCTCTTGCTATTAGTCTCACGACAAAATGCTTTCATTTTCATTGAGTGAATTTATTAGGCTATCCTATTATCTATGTTGAGTTAAAGTCTTTGGTTATTCAATTTTAAAAAGATAAACTATCAAAAGAATTACGCACCTGTCCCCTAAAAAGTCACAACAATAGGACAGAGTTCATACATACCCGAACCCAGTTTGGACTATTCACATCTTACATTAGTATGGTACATTTGCCATAATTATTGAACTAATATTAATATAGTATGTTAACTAACATTCATATTTGATTCAGATTTCATTAGTTTTTCCTTGCTATTCTTTTCCTTATTCAGGATTATCCAGAATATCACATTACTTTTATTTATTACGCTCCTGTCAGCTGTGATAGTCTCTCAGACAATTCTTGTTTCTGATGACCTTGACAGTTTTGAGTATTGCCAGTTGAACTGCTTTAAAGAATGTCCCTCCATTGAAAATGGTCTGATGTTTTTCTCATGATTAGACTGGGGTTATGGGTCTGGGCGAGGAAAACCATACAAATAAAGTGCCATTTCATGGTATCATATAAAGGAAACATACTTTCAATGTGAACTAGCACTTCTGTTGTTAACCTTCATCAACTGGCTAAAGTAGTGCTTTTCAGATTTCTTTAGTATAAAGTTACTCTTTCTCCCCACTTTCCCTACTGGACTATTTGAAACAGTCACTATGTGTAGTTCATACTTAAGAGTACAGTGTGGGCCTGCTATAATTGCATATTTCCAACTTCTCTTTTCTGTCTCTTGTGACATTTCATTTATTTGTATGTAAAAAATCATTTAACACATTACTGTTATTAATTTAAAGTTATTTTTTAGATCACCTAGGAATAAGTTAACATAAAATAATATGTTATATTTATTTAATTCTTCTCTGATACTCTTTGTAATCTTACTTCTCTGATGTTCTTTGATTCTTGCTTCAAGTTTCTAAACTATTATTTTATTTCTTCATAAATTCTTTAACCAATTTTGTAGGGCACATCTGCTTATGATGAATTACCCCAGCTTTCAGTTGTGAAAGTCTTTATTCTTTTGAAACTTTGAAGGATAATTTTACTGGATATAGAATTTTCTGTTGGTGTTTTTATTCATTATTTTATTTCTGGCAAAACTCTAAATTTCACTCCACTTTCCTTTCTCTTGCATGGTTTCTCACAAGAAGTCTGCTGTAACTCTTACTCTTCCTCTTCTATAAGTAGGGTAGTTTCACATTCATTATCCCTAGTCTCTTTTGAGATTTTCACTTTGCCTTTGGTTTTCTGAAGTTATGTCTTATTACTAGCTATGTTTCTTTTGGTTTTTATTTTGCTGGCTGTTCTCTAAGCTTTCTGGATCTGTGATTTTACGTCTGTCATTAATTTTGAAAAGTTTTCATTCATTGTTACTTCAAATACGTCTTCATCTCCTTTCTCTCTTTCTGCATTTTCCTCTCTGTCTTTCTCTGTCTTATTTATTTTTCTCATCTGGTATTCTATTTACAGGCAGGTTACTCCTTTTGATATAATTTATTTGATATTGCTTATTATTATTATTGCTTTTCATGTGGGAATATTTCTGTTTACGTATCTTCTGGCTCACTAACTCCTTCTTCAGACATGTCATGTCTACTAATGAGCTCATCAAAATATTTCTCATTTTTGCTACTGTTTTTGAGTTCCAGGATCTTTTTTTTTTTTTCTTTGGAGACAGAGTCTCACTCTATCACCCAGGCTGGAGTGCAGTGGCGTATTTTTGGCTCAATGCAACCTCCACCTCCCAGGTTCAAGCTCTCCTGCCTCAGCCTCCCCAGTAGCTGGGACTACAGGCATGTGCCACCACGTCCAGCTATTTTTTGTATTTTTAGTAGGGATGAGATTTCACCATGTTGACCAGGCTGGTCTTGAACTCCTGACTTCAGGTGATCCACCTGCCTCAGCCTCCCAAAGTGCTAAGATTACAGGCATGAGTCACTGTGCCTGGCACAGTTCTAGGACTTTATCTATCTATTTATTTATTTATTTATTAGAATTTCTATCTCTCTTCTCACATCATCCATCTGTTTTCTCTCATTACTTTTTTTCCCATTATTTCTTTTAACATAGTAATTATAGTTATTCTAAATTATCCATCTTATAATTTCAATATCTGTGCATTACCTGAGTCTGGTTGTCAGGGTTGCTTTTCTCTTCAGATTATATTTTTTCTTGTCTTTTACAATGTTTTGCAAGTTTTTCCTAAACGCTGGACATGGTGTTTTGGGTAATGGGAACTGACATAAATAGGCATTTAGCATGAAGTTTTATGTTAATCTGGGTAGGAGGTGGGTTGGGTTAAAAGTCTTTTTGTAGCTGTAGGTGCTAAAATCTACAAATTTCCCTAGTGTCCTTGTTGTTGTCTCCCTCTTGACTTTGGGTTTTCTAATCATTTTTCTCAGAAAGAGTCTGTGTCTTCTTTCTCTTTTACCTATAATCCACTGTTATTATACTGGTGTCTTATTCTAGTTGGCTGTAAGATGTGTAAGAGGAGGATACTCTATAATCACAAGAATAAATCTCAGTATTTTCATGAGCCTTCACAAGTGTTTCTCTGGAGATATAATTTCCTGCCTTATCTCTGATGCCTCTTTCATTTCCTGGCTGCAATGTTGTTCCCAATGTATTTCATTTAAGTTCTTCCCCATTGTGACTATGTTTTCCCCAATGCTATTCACTTAACAGAAAATAATACAAAATAATGTAGAGTTCCAGAACCACAGTATAAACGGTAATTCCTGTTAAAGAGCGGCTTCAATTTTTGATAAATGATTTTCACCATCCTTAAGAATTCCAAGCCAAGGCAGCACAATAGAAATAATGTCTCTGAAAGCCCCAGTTCTGTTCTATCAAGTAGCAGATTTGTATGAACTATTAAACATTATGGCACATTGCTATAGGGTATTTTTCTAACAATAAGTCATGTTTCAATGGATGTACCACATTCTTAAATTATTTTTCTTACCATTGCACAGAAACCTGCACTCAAGCAGGGCTTTCAAATGAACAACCAGAACCAATGCTGCAATTTCTTATTTCACTGGATTAAAATTATCAGGCACTTTTAAGATACCTATGTTTTTGCAATACTTACAATTTGACTAAATTTCAAATATCAAATAAAAATGTAGCAATTCTAAAGGAGGACAAAATATGACTATTTTATTCACAATTACATTATCTCCAACATTTTTCAATTATTGATACATCAATGAATTAGCCAAAAACATGTGACTTAAGAATATATTTTAAATTGCAGGGCAAAGAACCTGTAATACAGATATACAAAGGAGTGAGATCAATAATACCGCAAGGCGTAAGTTCTACATGAGAAAGATATTGAGATTATATATGCCTTATTTAAATGAGGGGGATTGTTTTGGGAAAAGGTACTTGGATCTTCCAAAGTCAATTCAGGAATACAGCATCACCCCATAACATTCTTAACCACTTCTAGTTGATACAGTGGTTAACATATCAAACAGAGTGCTGTATCATTTTCATTCCATTTTGGAAATTTCTCTTTTATATAGATTATCAGAATATCTGGGGTTTTTATCAAATCTGAACGTTTATCCATAATCCACTCATAAAATAACTAGGTTTTATTTCTGGACTTGGGTTTTAAGCCAAGCAATCTGTTTTTAAATTTTCTTTTCTTTTCTATTCACTCTTTCAAATAGCCTGTCTTCAGTTGTCACTTCAGGATATTTTTTAGTCTTATTTTATAAGTGGTCAGTCAATCACGGTGGTCCAATTCAGCGACCACTCTTAATGTAGGAATAAACCAGCATGAAGTGTCCAGTGTAGGTTCAAACCAGCAGCAGATGCAATATCAGTAGATTTTGATGCTGTTTTGTCAGAAGCTGATGTCACTCTTTAATGACAGAGTTTGGAAGGCTACGCGGTATTTCACTGTGAGATGGTAGGTTTTTGTCAATTCATTGCAACCACTTTGAAAATCAGACTGCTATATAGCCTTGCATGACTTTGCTGATTAGACTGTGTCAGCTCACCTGTTTTTAACTTTCCTTCTGCATTTTTCTGAGAAGCTAATAGCGTGAGTAAAAGCAAAACCAGTAGTTGCATTCTCTTTCATTCCAGCCAAGTATAAGGTCTCTGGGCTTCTCTGTTTGGCAAGTTTTCACTGTAGCCTCTCTAAAAGGCATTTGACCAAATAAGTCACACCGGTAGTGATAACACCCTCATCAACCCAGGCACAGCGGTATTTCTGGTCAAGTCCATTACAGGGACGATGAGGGAAAAGGTATTTTTTTCTGTTGGCAAGAAGTTTAACCTCACACAAACCTTCATTTGCCCCCAGCAAGAAAGAGATTTATCCCCTGTCTAATGTCACAGGGTTTTGCCAACAGACTATAATTTGTTTGGCCCCTTCATCCAAGCATCAAGATCTTCATTTTACAGTCTAGTTAAAATTTACTAATTAAGGGTCATAATTTAGTGCAAGGACAAATGTGTCTGAAAAGGTATTACTGACCCTTTATGTTTACAGTGCAGTCCTATAAACCTTGATTACTCTATTTAACATAGAAAAGAGACAAATTGATTCATCTGCGACCACTAGTACTTGAATTATCTAATGGGTATTAATGTCTCTTGTATCCCCTAACCAATTAGATTTTTCTTTTGGCTAATTAATTTTTATAGGGCCCATAAAATCTTCTTACTCTGGGGATCATAGGCAAGTTTATATCAAAAGGCATTAGAACACAGGGAATAAAATCAAAGCATGTTGAGTTGAGCTTATATATCTCCAGTTATTTCTTATTCACAGTGTATTCATTTACGTAATTGGATAAAATATATATGGTTAAAATATTTCCGTACCAAGGTAAAATTTCCCTTACACTGACCATAACCTTTCCCATCTGGGGTACTCATTAATTAATCAATTTGGCTGAAGGATGCATACTTTCCCATTCTGAGCATCCTGGAATGTTCTTTCTAATAAGCTGACATCTGATGTTTTCATCTGGTGGAAGGTCAATTTGCAACTTGCTTGATGAAGTAAATGTTGTATAGGACATCAAAACAATCCCAAACATCATTATAAAATAAGTTCGTTTGACAAAAAAAAATAACAAAACTAAACAAAAACAATATATTGAAGAGAACCATAGCATATCTGGGGGTTCCCGTTAAAGAGCAATTTTTCTTCTCTCTCTAGTAAAGACATTTCAACTTCCCTAAGTATTGTAAACAGAGTTAATGTAGGGGAGTAAATACACCTAAATGTCTCAGCTGGGTTCCTTCTATTGGCTGTAGTCTCTGCACTATTAGAAATTATATCACATTGTTATGAGGATTTGTATAATAATAATTGAGGGTTAAACAGGTAAGTTGAGTTCCTATTCTATTTTTTTTTTTTTTTTTACCATTACACAGCTATGCATCTGCACTGCAGCTGTATGGCCTCCGAAGACTAACACAAATATTGTTTCTCAACAATTGTTATATGGTCAAAGTCTTGCAACTGTGACATCCCAGATGAGGGCTAGGTGAGGGGCAGGAAAAGGATTAAAGGATGCTCCCTAGACAGCAGCTTGTGCAGCAAATGGAGAATGTCGCCATTCCCTGAGATAAGACACCTACTCTTAGTATAACTGGAGATGAAAATGACATGGCAAGTTTTGTATATGTAGATTTTGAGGTGAAATTAGCAAAGATAAATATTCAATAGGTAAGCTGGTGTTTACTATTTGAGAGACATGAGTATATGCATACTAGTTGAAATTGTAGAAATGAATGAAATTCCACAGGAAGATTAAGTAGAGTAAGAATAGAATGTTTTGTTTTTTACTTAGTTTTTATCTTTTCTTAACCAGGTCCTGTGAGACAAGTACATCTCAAGGTTTAAGACAGTCACCATTACAATGAACTAATCTCCTCTGTGACTACAGTGGTATTAGCTATGTTGACACAAATAATTTAGAATTAATGTCATGACAACTTACATGAAATGCAAAGTAAACCCTTCAACAATGTAATTCTAAATATCACTGTCTATTTTGCTATAAATGTGTATATTTTACTTCTATATATATGTAATTAATTAATTAATTAGTTTGTTTGAAACAGAGTTTCACTCTTGTTGCCCAGGCTAGAGTGCAATGGCACCATCTCAGCTCACTGCAACCTCTGCCTCCCGGGTTTAAGTGATTCTCCTGCCTCAGCCTCCCTAGTAGCTGGGACTACAGGCACTCACCACCACGTCCAGCTATTTTTTTGTATTTTTAGTAGAGACTGGGTTTCACCGTGTTGGCCAGGCTGGTCTCAAACTCCTGACCTCAGGTGATCCACCCGCCTCGGCCTCCCAAAGTGCTGGGATTACAGGCATGAGCCGCCACGCGCGGCCTCTATGTATATTTTAATCCCAACAGTGTATTTTGTGTCTCAAACATGCAAATGTCTTTCCAGTAAATTAGGACAACAAATGGTATTTTATATTTGTGCATATTTACTGTCACTGGTGTCCTTTAATATTTACCCTACATTCAAATGTCCATCACATTCCATTTCCTTCATCTTAAAAACCTCCCTAGAGCATATGTTTTAGTGAAGGTCAACTGTCTTCAAATCCTCCCCAATGTGGTCTGTCTGAAAATGCCTTTATTCACTTGCATTTTCTAAGGATATTTTCATTAAATATATGATCCTGAGTTTGTTCTGTCATTGTTCAGCACTTTGTGCTTTTTCATTACCCTCTCAGAAGTAAACCATCATTCATTTAGTAGCTTTCTTATGTATAATATGTCTTTTTTAGCCCTCTTCAGGCGTTTTCAAAAATTTTCTTATTATTTTATGTTCAGCATTCAATTATAATGTGTCTAGGTATGACATTATTTGTATTTAAAATGCTTACAGAATTATAGTTTTGATGTTTTAATTTCAAATTTTGGGAACATTTTGACTTCGCTTCATTAAATATTTTTCTCCCTTTGCCTCTGTCTTTGTCCCTCTCTCTTTCTTCCCCCAACTCCCTTTCTTTTCTTACTGAGTATCATTGATGCTCTGTTTCTTTATTTTTGACTATTTTCTCCCATTCCTGCCAATCACACAATTCCTACCAATATATCTTGAAGTTCATCGACTCTTATTTCTGTTATCTCCAATCTGCTGTTATGTTTATACAGTAAATTTTAAATATCAGATAATATATGTAGGTTCCATCTGGTTCTTTTATATCTTATTAATTAGTGTTTTAATTTTGTCTAAACCAAAGTTACTGGTAGACTTTATTGACCCTTTCAGTGTGATTTTAATTTTTGTTGGAACTTGCTTATTTTTGTTATGTCTTTAGTCACTTTTTCTTATCCAAGGGTGTAAGTCCTTACTGCTAAGGCTTGACTTTTCTGAGGTTTCTGCTGAATGTGGAGTGTACACAGTGAGGTCTCTCTAGCCAGGCTGGGACAGGATCCCTGCACTTCCCAAGCCTGCATGACCTCTGACACCTCTGCTTGGCTCCCAGTCCCTCAGAAATAACTCATCAAAAAGCCCCATGAACATTCACCCTGCCTGCGTGCAGCTAATTCCCCAGCCAACAACCAATGGTAACCCCTGCTTACTCTCTGGGGCTTCAGCGCTGTGTAGTCATGTTCTCTTTCATATTCTGCCCATCAATTCTAGCTTCAGTAGCACCGAAGTCCTGCATTCTCAGTTCAGCAAAACTGCATACTACATTTAAGCACAACACCCCAGCTCACGGACAATGTGTGTGTCTTTTTCTTCTTTTAAGGATCACAATCCTGATCTGGATGCAATCTAGTGTCTCAAAATAGCTTTGTCATTATTTTTCTAGATTTATGGTTGATCTGATAGGAGGGAAAATTTGGGTAAATTATTCCAGTGTGGTTGTACATTCACATCTCTTGTAAAATTTTTTTTTCCTAGATGGATTTCATAATTTGAATCTTTTGAGTTGCAGTCTTTGATGAAAATTGGGAAATCCTTAGTTAGTATTGTAACCACATACAAGTTCCAGTGCTCACTGTCTGAGAAGCCTATTAAAAGGTAAGGTTTAGTGAAGGGAAAGCAGCTTCGTTAATCAAATAGCAGTTTGGAAATGGCCTGGCTCATGCCTCTAAAACACAATTTCGAACGAATTTAAGAAGGGAAACTAAGTGTGAGAAGCACACAAAAATGGTCCGGGATATGGGGTCTACATGTGTTGCTTCAATAACCAACTTGAGTTAGTGTCCATCCGAAGTACAGGCTGACACCATCTCAGCAATGACTGGGTTGTAGAGTAATTGACTTGAAGTGATCTCTAAATGGGAGGGAATTCCTCAACTGAGTATCCAGGCCTGGTTCATTTCAAGATTAACCCCGGAAATTTTAAGCAAGCAAATAATTAGATAACCAAATGCAGTGCCAGCAAGGGAGGGGAAGGATTCTGAAGCACATCTCAAAGCTAAGACTAGAGAAGCAGAAAAATGTTAAAAAATGCATCTTGAATCTAAACTGCCTGGTTACATTATGTCATCAGATATTATTTCTGTGCCAGATTTTTATGCTCTCTCAGAATATGGTTATATTAGATTTGTCTCACTATCTACTGTTTCTTGCTCTGTCTTCTGAAGTTGTCACTGGTTTTCCTTTGTTGCATTATTTGTGTTGAATTAAGAAGAATCTTTTAGCTTGTTAATTTTCAAATTTGTATTGGAGGCTATTTTCACTACAAATCTATATCTAATTTTTTTCAAATATGTTATATATTCTTTATATTTTCCAGTTTTGAGCTACAATTGTGAATATTCTTTTACCTTCTTGAAGTTAAACTGAAACAGAATTATATTTATATTAATGCCTGTGTCTTAGCATTCCAATATCAGAAAGCAACTTTTGTTTCCCTAGACACGGAGGCTGTCAGAGCCCTCTGCAAACTCAATCGTAATTCAGAATAGGCAAAGGGCTCCACAATAAATGTGGCTCCAAATACTAAGTTCCCATTTTTTGTGTGTTTTTGTGTTCTATCATTGATTGTTGGTTCAATATATAGGTAAGATTTTTTCCAGGAATCTTTATATAGTGCCTCATATACATTTTATTTATTAATACAGCTATTATGTTTACTATATTTTAAATATTTATTTAATGGACAAATGATATGAACTGATGTCATGCAGGAATATATAGAAAAACAATGGCATGATAGTCCATGAAAATGTACTCAGTACAATTAGAAGATAAATGCAAAATAAAACTGCAATGAAATACCACTGCACACCCTCTGAATTAATTTAAAAATGTTACAGAATACCAGTAAGCATGTGAAGCTACAGCAACTCTTCTGCATTACTTGTTGTTGTTTAAAATTTGAGGGCTGGAAGCAGTGGCTCATGCCTGTAACCCCGGCACTTTTGGAGGCCGGGGCAGGAGGATCACAAGGTCAGGATATCGAGACCATCTTGGCTAACATGGTGAAACCCTGTCTCTACTAAGAATACAAAAAAAAAATTAGCCAACTGTGGTGGTGCACACCTGTAGTCCCAGCTACTTGCGAGCCTGAGGCAGGAGAATCGCTTGAACCTGGAAGACGGAGATTGCAGTGAGCCGAGATCACGCCACTGCACTCCAGCCTGGGTGACAAAGCAAGACTCTGTCTCAAAAAAATTTTTAAAAAAGTTACATGTGTTTGATTTTTAGTGATATTGAAAACATACTTTTTACATTTATTTTCTAGTTGTTTGGTGTTAATATATACATATTCAATTGATTTTTGAATGTTGAATGAAATTAACATTAATTCTAAATGTTTAGATTTTTTTATTTTGCGCATATATAATCATGTACCTGCTAACGTTAGTTTTGTTTTTTTCTCTCTGAAGTTAATACATTTATTTCTGAGATTTATACATTTTATTTATTTTAATTGCTATAGTTCCTAGAGTAAGAACACTAATATAATGTTGGTATTCTTACTATATCAACAATAGAATTATTGAGATGGACAACTTTATCTTGCTTTTGTGCTAGTATGGAAAGACAGAGACATATTTTTATTTAATTTTCTTGCCATTAAGAAATAAATGATTAACAAACGTTCAATTTTGTTAAGTAATATTTTCTGTACCTATTAAGATAAACCAAGTTATTCCTTTTATTTTAACATAATAATACATTGAAACACATTAGTACATTTGATATTAACACACTAATATGTGATACTAAGGTAAATCATAATGATTTAATTTCAAATGTTGAAACCTTATGTTTCTAAAGCAAGTTCCACTTCTCTATTATATATTATTTCTTTGTATATTGTTACATTTGTTTTGCAAGAATCTTCTGTTTATGATATTTTACAACATTATTTGCATCTGCGTTCATGAAAGATATTAACCTTTAATTTTTCTCTACTTTAATATCCTTGTCTGATTTTGCTATCTTTTCTTTTTTTTTCTTTTTTTTTGCTATTTCACAAAATGAATCAGAACATTTTCCCTCTTTTCTATTACCTGGAACACTTATGTAAGAGCAATATTATTTTTGAAAACTGTTTAGAGAGTCCCTAGTGAACATATTTGGAGCTAGAATTTTCTTTGTGAAATTTAAAAACTGATATGTAACTATTTATATTTTGAATTTATTTTTGACTGGGTGTGTATTTTCCAAAAGATTTGTCCGTTTCTTGTAATTAGAAAACATGTTGTAATGAAAGTAGAAACAATCCAAATATTGCTCAGCTGGTGAATTGATAAACTGAAGTGTGTTTATATATGTATAGAACAACTCAGAAATTTAAAAAGGCTAAATCATTGATATTTGCAGCAACATCGGAGAATCTTAACTGCTAGAAGGCAAGGGAAAGAAGCCATCCTCCAAGCCTACATATGGTATGATTTTATTTATATGACATTCTGGAAAAGATAAAACTGTAAGGAAAGTGTTTTTGAGTGACTGAGATTGGGAGGAATGGGCATACAAGAATCTCAGAGACTCTTGGAATTGTTCTTTGTATTGGTTTTGGTCATGATTACACGACTATATACATTTTTTTAACCTTCGAATATTATATACTGTAAAAGAGTGTATTTTTCTTTATGTAAACGATATTTTTAACATAAAAAAGTACAACGAAACAAAAATTCGATGCTTTGAAGTTATGCTTAACATCTTGTCAACTGTAGTATCTGTCATGATATTTCCTTGTCTCCATCATTCATCAGTCTCTATGACACTTTTTTTCTTATTATAATTTGGGTTAAGTAATACATGTGACACTTGAACATTATGAGGCCAATGATGATTATAAAAACTATAAAGTTGCCTGGCTTTATTTGCTTGCTTTGGAAACCTTAAGAAAAGGAAATAACAGGTTTAGGTCAGCCAACTCTCAAGCCATAACATGCTCTGAAAACCAGAGGAGTTCTTAGTAGCATTTAAGGAGGCATAAAACTCTTATAGCCTCAGGCCTGACTGTGGTGAAAATCAGGTCAGGAATAAAATGTAAGGGTAGGAAAGCTAATAGGAGATTGAATGCTAAACCATGATACATATCCTGGGTCAAAAATAGTGTCATGATTGGTATGAGTTCATACCCGTATTCTGGTATGTGAAAATTTGGACAGCAGACTGAGAATTTTGAATGCACAGGTTTTCTTGAAGCTTCTGTTTAAGTAGCTACTTTATTTCTTTGTGAATAAGAGCAGGTTCCCCTTATCTGAAAACCTTGCAAAGATCACATTTGAAGAAGTTGCTTTACCAGATGACACTTGTCCTCTTCCTTTCTCCAATTTACTAAAGAGAGTAATTCGCATTGTTTTTAGACCAACTGTTCTGTGCGGGAGACGCATGAGGGGAAAAGAAAAGGTACACTCAATACTTTTAAGGGTAATCAGCCTTTATCCAAAGTATATGGCAATACAGATATAATAAGAAATGATATAATAAGCAAATTGATATGAGAAGGGGAGAAGGGAAAAGATAATGCATATATTTACACTCACCATACTATGGAGAAAGCATCACCAGACCGAGAAGCAACAGCTTGGGCTCCAGAGTCAGACACTACACTCACTCAGCTATGAAGGATTCATCACCAGTCCGGAAAGCACCAGCCTGAGCTCCAGAGTCAGACACTGCACTCACCAGATTATAAAGGATTCACCACCAGACCGGGAAGGAAAGTGTTTTTGAGTGACTGAGATTGGGAAGAATGGGCATACAATAATTTGGCTCCAGAATTGGCCACTAGTCCGTGCACAGACAGGAGAGGTCTCA
>NW_012108097.1:40756-124006 GCF_000951045.1 Mandrillus leucophaeus
CAGGCTTGAGCCACCGCGCCCGGCCAACCCTACTTCTTTTAGTAACGAGTTGTTTGGCATGAAGCCCAGTCACAAGGGCCCTTCCCAGCTGGGCTCAAGGAACACAAAAAGGTCAACTTGCTTTTGTGACTATCTGTTGTTTTTCAATAACTAACATATAGGAATAGATTGAAATAGAGATTTCTAAGAAAAAGTGCTGGATGAATGCCTCAAGGGGCTCATACAACTTGTTCCAGAACTTGGTGACCATTGTTTGTGTCCATGTTTACTTGAGTTTAAATTTAATATTTAACTTCTCTTCCACACCAACTTCCATGGAGAGAATCTGTATCAAGTAAGAAGCAACTTAAACTCCAGAGGAAATCTAGGGCATTGCTATCATGTATTGAGATGAAATTTATGAAAATATAGTTAGTTTTCCAAAGATATTTTTTAGATGTGGCAGAATGTAAAGTTGGATGGCAAAAAAAAAAAAAAAAAAAAAAAAGCTAAACTTACTTATACTGTCCCATCATACAGGATTTAATTTTTTAGCCAGGATATTGGAGATGTGCTAACATGTTGCCAGAATGACTTATTGAAGTTTGGATATGATAATGAGCTAGATGGACTTGACAAAAATGCCTTGCCATAGTATTAGAAAGAGTTGAGAAGTTATGGGGGTTGCTATATTAAAACCAACTTTCCTGTGAGACCAGAGTCATCAACTGACTGACATCAACAACAGACGATCGCAAAAACAAGTTACTCAGGGGTGCTCAGAGGACCTGCCTTTCAAAAGCCTATTTGTCTTAGCTTAGGGTCACCTCAAAAGCAGCAGCCATAGTTAGTTCAATCATGAGACTTTTGCAGCAGCACTTAAATGGCTAAAGAGGGAGGCTGGCTGACATTTAAGCTAGCCAGGTATCCTATCCACTTGGCTGTCTTTTTTAGTGGATAGTCTCTGGTCGGACGAAAGATTGCATATTTAGAACTCAGAAATACAGTCTGCATGCATTACCATTCTCAACATTTTCTTTTCTCTTTCCATTTGTTTTTCCTCCAAGTCCTCAATCAACCAGGCAACCTATTTCCTATTTACCATCTGGGACTCCATCTTCACCTGTACCCTGGGTTGCTTCTCCCTGAATTCAGAGAGAACATCTATACACTTACCACTCTCAAATTTGTTCATATCCTTTTATCATCATATTATAGGCCCAGTCCCTGACTAGGTCTACTGCGACCATCGATGTATTATATCAATCCATTGATGAGCCAGACCCAATTAGTTCCTTCTTTGGCGATTGTCCTAGGAGAGCCATTATGTGTCCACAAGCGCAAGCTGAGAAAGAGGCACCGATTCAACAGCTAGATGCTATGGGATCTAAGCCACCTACTTATATAATTTATTTTTAACTTCTGGATTTGTTTGGGCCTAATTCTGGACATGCATCTTCAACACACAATAGATTATAGCTGTTCCCACTCAACTGAATGACTCAGTGAATCTGTGAAATTTTAGCTCATGATGCAAAACACCACTTGTTACTTAATGCAGGGTAACTAGAAACTGATGCTTTCAAGAGTGATTGACTCTGTCATAGAGAGCATTATGTTGCCTCAGAATCCTAGAGCTCTTTCTGGAAGTCTTTTTTTTTTTTTGAATGAGGATGCCAAGTGGCCTGAGACACCACTTAGCATCCCCATTCTCTTTAGATCTTCTGCATCATATGACCCCATTCTCTTTAGATCTTCTGCATCATATGAAATTGCAGAGCAGATTTCACAGCAACCTGAACCTCCTCCAGTAACCTTTCTCCTTTGAGATCTACTAAAACACATCTAAATCCAAGGCCTGTCTCTTATTTATTGTGAGACACTGAAAAAAATTACCATGTTTCATCAAGGCTCTGATTTCTGAATCATAAACATGATGAAGAAGACTGTCCTATCTTCTAAAGTTATTGAGAAGAAAATTATAGGCACAATATTTTTAAATGACATTTTACCACTGACATAATCTATAACAGTTTAAATTAAGCTCTGAAAAAAAATAAGACTTGTCTCATTAGAGTCTAATTACTAAATCCAATTGATATTTTTCAGGATATATTTATTTTAGTTCACCTTTCAATAATTTCTTACTTCTTATCTTACCATGGATCCTTCTTTATTTTTTAAGGCTCTTTCCTTTAATGTGACCTAAAGCATCTTTGTTTTCTGGTTTTTCTTCTTCTCAGGGAAGTCATTTATAAGATAGTGGTAAGATTGTAATTTTTGGTCTTATTCTTTTTTGGTAGCCCTTCTTTCTCACACACATAGAAAGAAGATATCTCTAAGGTTTCTGTCTGTGACCTTTTTCAAGTCTCAATCTACATTCTTTAACTTTGGATGATTTAATATATGCCCAACATCTTACTTTTTACCTATACGTTGATGACCTCCGAATTTATATCTCTATTCCAAATGTCTCTTCCCAGAAGCAAATTCACAAGTCATTCAAGATCTTGCAACATTTTCTTACAAACTTCTCACAGTTTTACACGCAATTAGCAAAATTATTTCCACTATGTTTCACCTATATTAGATTATATGAAAACATGCATTATTTTTATCTTTCTCATTTAAATAACCTTTCTTGTCTATGGTATCAAAAATTAAAACTCAGCACTTCTGAGGACTCTCCCTCTCCAGGGCCTGATAAAGTTCAGAGGAAATAAATTTTCCAGAACCCTGTGGTTCAGTCCTATAATCTTAGCTTACACTGTGCCCTGCAGGAACATATATTGCCTGAGACCTGAGGTTTGTATGGAGGTGGATGCTTTGGCTGTTTCTGTGTTATATCTGGATACAAGGAGATTTGCAGAATTTTGCAGTACCTGGTCGAGCCAGCCTTCCTGGACCACAACCTGCCACCATCCCCCTCCAAGATCCTGGATGTTCTACATCATCTTTAAAAAGGAATGTTAATAAAAACCTTAACACCCACACATTCAAAATCACAATCTCCTTCCTATTTTGGCTCTTGAGGGCTCTCTTTTCACCCTCATTGGCAGTTTCTGCCTCTTTCTGCCATTCACTTTCTTTCACAGCTTCCAGCCCTGCAAAATTCTCCATGGTCTCCCCATGCCCTCTTAATTCTTTGGGGTGGGAGTAGTTAAATAAGAATTGAAATGTTATCTTTTTTATTTTCTTTATAACACATCTTGTTTCATCAGTATATAATGCTGCTATTAACTTAATCAGCCAATTGTGAGATCTTAGGAATCATTTGATGCTTTTCCTTCTCAGTTCATCATCAATTTTTAATGTTTCTACTCTAGATGTCTCTCAAATCCTTCCTCTGCTCACTGTCTTTACTGCCATGAACTTAGCGAAAGGCCCCATTATTATGCCCTTACTCATCTCCCTGCCTCCAGCCTCAATTCCTTTTAATCAATGTTCTAAGCTCTTGATGGAACAATATTTCGAAAATACAAATCTCATCTTGCTGCCACCTACACCACACCCACCTACTTTAAACCATTTATTGGATTTTTTAAAAAAATTTCCTTTGCCTAGAATTTAACTAATTACCTAGTTAATGATAGTTGCTATGTACTGAAGATTCCCTCAGTGCCGAGCATGAGTACAGGCTGTATATTCTTGGTCTCTTTTGGTCTACTATATCCTTGTGATATATATTACCCCATTCTAAGATGATGAAACTGAGAATTGGAAAGCTTGATTAATTGGCCCAAGTAATCTACCTTTACTGATGGAGATAAAACTCCTATCCGGATCTCTCTTAATCACTTATCATCCACATATAAATCTTCCCTATTGATCCACGTCTTTGCCAGTTCCTGTCACACCACGCGTGTTCTAGTCAAACCAAGGTACTATTTTTTTATCCATTTGTTTGCTTCCCCAAGAGCCTGTCATAATTTTATCCCTTTAAATGTGTACTTCACTCTGTTTGTAACGTTGATCATGGGTTCCTTTCTTAGCCCAGTCCAAACTGAACTTAGGGCAACAGAAGTGTCATCAATGCTAGGAAAATGACACGGACAAGCAATGTTCATGTTAGGTGCCCCTCTTATGCAACTAGAAAGTCCTATGCACACCACCATCATTTGCTCCCTGCTGTTGCCAGTTATTTTTCTTTCGAGTATTTTCACAGTAGGAAGGGATCTTCTTGAGAGTGAGACCTCTCTTTTTCACTTTTACATAACACCAGAAAGATGACAATTGGTAATAGGCATATGGACACAAATGAAGACAACTTTACTAAGTAAATGAAGAAATGAGTAAATTAATGCATTTTGATGCTGTTCAGACTATACTGACCTCTCATTCTTTAGTTACCATGCAGACTGGTGATGACATCCTTCATGAGCCCAGTGATGTCTTTGGATCATGACGTTCTTTTTTTGATTGTCTCACTGCCTCTGTTAAGGTTCCTGTATAGGTTGCAAAAACCCAGAGCTGTCATTTGCTTCTGTTAGTTTCCTTTTTGAGTCCCAATGTTCTCAGTTCATTCACTTCAAACTTTCTCTATTTTATTGGAATCATTAATGACCTAGTATTTTAGTATTATTTTTGCACTCTATTCATGAATCAGTCATCTTCTTCGACAAGCTGGATGAACTTTTTTTTTTTTGAAATTTTAAAATTAAGACAATATTAATTTTCTTGTCAACGTACCAATCTGTGGTCAGCAGAATTCTAGGATGGCCCCTAAAATTCCTGTCGCCTGATGGACACTCTGTGCATTCCCTTCTGCTTGACTACGGACAGAACCTCTAAATTTAAAGGGATAGTAACTCTTGTGATTATGTGACATTATATAAGACTCCATCCATTACAGCAGACCAGAGGGAGAGTCCCCTGCTGGCTTTGGAGAAACAAGTTTCCATGCTGTGACAGGGGCATGTGGATAGAATCTGAGAGCAGCCTTCAGGGGCTGAGACTAAACTCTGTCTGACAACTATCAAAAAAAAAGTGAGGGGGCGGACTTTGGTTCTACAAACAAAAGGAACTGAATTCTATCAAAAAACATGCCAACTTGAAAAGTGGACTCTGAACTTCAGATGAGATAGTTGTCCCTGCCAACTTTGAATTCCACCAGAGAGACCCTGAGCAGAAGTCCCTGCTTACCTGTGCAGCACTCCTGAACCATGGAATCGGTCACGTAATAAACGTGTGTGCTAAGCTGCCATGGGAGTGGTCCTCTGCTATGCCACAATAGGAAATGAATGCACTAGTCCTCATTTCTGTCAATAACCCTGTGGATATTGCTGGTATCGCACTTTCATGTGTCTTAGTTAACAACGGGACACATTATATTGTCATTGTATTGGTTTCTTCCTTTTTCTAATGGAGACTAACTTCAATGCTGCCTTTATACTGTTTTTTTACAGATCTCCATCAAATCTGAGGGGTTTTGCTTAACAATGCTTTACTCTGCTCCACTGGTTAGATACAATCCTGTCTGCTTCTAACAAATTGCCACCATTTTTCAGCAATTAACACCGGCCTAAAATAGAAGGGAAAGAAACCCTAAGGATTAGAGAGGAAAATTTCACTTTCTGACCTTCCAATCTGTGCTTAAAAGGCAAGCATTGAATTTGTGTATTGCTAGAGTGTTATTAAATGGAATCCTTAACTTGAATAATACAAATATATATTTGCATAGTAATTTGAACAATAATCTTCACAATACAATGAGAAGTCATGAGATATATTATTATCTTCATTATATCATATATTTGATTTCAGCAAGGTTATTTAAAGGATAGTAATAAAGCGGATTGTGGAGTTAGTTTCTTTTACTATAGATTTCCTATGCATGCTGCATGCCTGCCCTGCTTCCTAAGAAAGTATCATCACTTATTTATGCTTTTTATTTCAAACATCATAGTATTCATAAACTCTTATTGAATCCTGTCTTTTTAAAATGCTGCTTCTTTTTCCAAATATTTTTAGAAAAATTTTCAAATATTTAGCATAGTTGAAATAATATTACAGTGTCCATTAATATATCTGTCAAATGTCTACCACTGACATGGTACTGCATGTTACTTATATCTATGCAACATTTTATCCATCTATTATTCCATTTTATTTATGATGTCTAAAAAGTAAAATTTAGAAGTCAGTTCAGCTTTCCGTAAATAGCATGCACATCGTTACTTAGAATTCACCATTTTAATTATTTTTCTTTTGAGATTTTACTTACAATAGAAAGCACAGATCTTAAGTGTACAGTGTCTCAGGTATGACACAGGTATGTACCTTTTTAAGACACCCAGAACAAACTGATATATTGTTCCAGATTATAAATATTAAGATCTTTTGTGTAACACCTACAACAATATTCCTCTAGCCTTAAAGTACTTGCCAAACTCAAAACTTGCTTAAACTGTCAAGTTTTCCTTCTTAACTTGAACCTGCAGAACATACTTTTCCAGCCTTGCTTACCCGGAGGCCATTTGCTTTAGAAAACTACTTTGCCTGGCACAACACATTCTTGTTTCCTTGTTCCTTTTACTCCTGATCAAACCACTTCCCTGAGACATAAAAAACGTTTGCTTATGGTCAGAAGGCAGGAGAGTATTACTTTCACAGTGACCCTTATGCTAACCATGAATAAAGACCTTCTTTTTGCAGATCCACTCCGTGGTGCTTTGTTTCAGGGCATTTTGACAAGTGAACATAAAGCTCTTTGCTTTAGATCACAAAATGGTACTAAATTATTATATAATTAATGGGAATGCTATTTCCAATTAACCAATATATAGATGGTAAATTAATCCGTAGATGTGTTTTATTTTCGTACGTATATTTCTGTTTTTGTTGTTACTGTTGTTGTTGTATTTGCTTTTTTTTTTTCTGTTTGCTAATATTATCTTTTTTATTTTATTAAAGGAAAAACACTTCTAAGCAGGAAAGAACACAGAAAGACACAGGAAGAGCATGGCACTAATCCTAACACGACAGAAATTTGGTAAAAATTGGATTTTAGACACATGTCCTCCTCTATCAGAAGTGAAAATAATCCCCAAATAGGCATTTGAGGGTGAAAAGAAATTGCAAGTGAGTAGTAAAAAAATGTGAATGAGTGCATGTGAATCCTTGTGCTTTCAAGTGTCTGGATCAGTCAAGACTTGGTTCATAAAAGTCTATTTTTTCTTTTTTTTGAGACTGAGTCTCGTTTTGTCACCGAGGCTGGAGTGCAGTGGCGCGATCTCGGCTCACTGCAAGCTCCCCCTCCCGGGGTTCACGCCATTTTCCTGCCTCAGCCTCCTGTGTAGCTGGGGACTACAGGCACGTGCCACCACACCCAGCTAATTTTTTTTTTTTTTTTTTTTGTATTTCAGTAGAGACAGAGTTTCACCATAATAGCCAGGATGGTCTCGATCTCCTGGCCTCCTGATCCGCCCACCTTGGCCTCCTAAAGTGCTGGGATTACAGGCGTGAGCCACTGCACTGGGCCACGTCTAGTTATTTTAACCAAGAGCTTGTTGCCTATAAAATCTGTGAAAATTTCGAAAGTCCAGATTCTAGGCTGAACCTCAAAGAAACTTTCTCAGAACATATACAACCTGCTCTAGGTTACTCTTGTATGTTGGAAGCAAGAAATCAACAGTTGCCTAAAATTCTGTGTCAGGGCTGAGAACAAGACACTTCACAATATGACAAGTTGGGCATTGAGAAAACTGCAGGGGCGAGAAGGTTACTCTGACAACCTCCCACCTTTCTCCCCTGATGCATGGTCTAAAGAAAATTCTTTGGCCCTCCTTACCTGGTAGTAGGTCATAAGAACCTCATTTCTGGGGCGTTCTACGGTATATCCACAGGCCAAGAAGAATCTGAACATATAAGCCTTGCTAAGTTCCTCCAAGTTTATTACCAGTAGTTCATACCCCATTTGTGTCCAGTCATACTTCTACACAACTATCCAGTTTTATTGAACCTAATCATAAAAATAGAGTTTGCCCTGGATCCTTGGGTCTTCACTTCTGAAGGCTCCCATGTCACATTAAACTTTGGTTAAATAAATTTGTTATGCTTTCCTCATGTTAATCTACGTTCTGTTATAGGAGTGTAAGCCATTAACCTTGACATGAATGAGGAAAATAAATTCCCTTTTCTCCCCTATCGCTATCAAAGCAATGGCTTCTTGACATCTTGGAATCCAGAGAATGTATAGTATAGCTCCAATGCAGGGATTAAAAGAATAAAGAAGTTGTCACTACAACTACTTCTGCCCTTGGTACTGCTTCTGCACACCCATAAATGTGGAAAAGTCTCTCTCTCTCTATTTTATTTTATTTTATTTTTTGGCAAACTTGCTTTCTAAAAAAACAGAGTGAACAACAGATAACTCCCGTGAAGTCTAATTGGAGAAAACAGATTCTATTTAGAACTGAAAATGGAAGTACAAACTAGTATGGGAAATAAACCTCTTAAGACCACAAATATCTACAACTAGAAAAAAAGCAGGAATGGGTTGACTGAGCATATTGCCATAAATATTTTAATCTATGTATGGCTAATTTTCACTTTGTCGTGTTGCATGTTCTTAAATCTAATTACATAGTTGTGTGGTTTATTGTACATTTAAGAATGTATGCAGGAATATTCAGTTTTTAACTAAGAAAAAAGGTGTCCTTCACAAATATTTTTTTGAACAGGTCATGTTCACATAATTTAAAATAAATTTGAAATTAAATTGAAGCAGTGGATGGCAAGGCAATGGATATGAAATTAAAATGACTGCTCCTTTTGAAGTTAAAAAGTATATAAATTAAAATACGATTCCAATGGACTGGTGTAACAAGACCTTAACTAGTGCCTAGAAGCAAAAACAGTTTCCACTAATTTAATTAGAAAAAAAATTACATGAAATAATTGAACAAAAATGACCACTTATTTCCCAAAGAGTTTCAGTTATAGCCTTTGAAATCAGGTCATAAGTGGCACTCCAAGCTTCTCCTTTCTTTATAGAGCTAGTTGATGACAAGTGGCAAAAACTGAGAACAAAGGGGTTAACCCAATTTCAAGTTTGTCTTTGATGCACTTCCAAATCTCCTCTTGTGGGAAATGAAAGTGAATTGCTTTAAGTAGTTACAGAGTGGAAATAGATCAGAACAATCAATCTCTGGCCTTGGTAAGAAGATGGTTTAGCTTATTTCTTCTTTGGAACAATATGTCTTGGTTGATTTTATCTGTTTGAAACAAAAAGACCTACAGATATCTGAAGCAAATGCATCATCATTCAACAAGTACAGTCATCTCCATATAAAACTACTAATGGGAGATTTTATGTTAATCACAATGTCAACAGGGTTTATGTTTACTGGAAAATGTTTCTGTAAATTAGTATTCCCTGTTGCATGTGCTTCTTTATTGAATACTAACAGGCTAGAAAAAGATACGAAATTGGGCTCTAAGTTATTATGCAAGTTTATAATGGGAAAATACTAAATAATGTTTCTAAATAGAAAGAAAACCTCTGTTTTCTTCTTGATAATGAGAGATATTTCATTTCTTATGAATTGCCTCCCTATTGAATAAGGTTTAAAGTGCACACAGTACCCATATGGTCCCCAGAGATCATTTATCATAACTCCTTTCAAATATAACCTCTCTTTCACCTACAAAGAAACTTAGACAACAAAGGCCACTCCTTATGTTCAGCAGAGCATATTTGGATGCAATCTACTATGGCGGAGGTTATGGAACCCTCCTGCCCTATAACTAATTCATTATCATAATGCCAAATTTTCACATACACCCACATAAAAAATAACTGGATAGACATTCAACAATTGGAGCAATAATGGTAACATCAGCATCGACTTATTTAGAAAGTTCAAGATTATTAAGAGCAGAACAACAGAATGCTTCCTGTTTCTTCCTATATACTTTCAAAAAGAATAGTAGAACAAAAAATCTGCAGCTAAAATCTACGGCTTAACTGGGGGAAAAGGTGTCCTTAGGAACTTTAAAATGTGAGAAACTGGTGAAAAACCATTGGCTGCTACAATATCCACATGGCAGCAGCATTTGTTTAGGAGAAAACAGAGCTAACTAAGGCAGCTGGACATCTGTTGGCTTGAAAATAAGATATTAATTTCTATGCATGAATATACTTAAAATGTTTAATTTAGAAGTTTTTAATTATAATTTTAAAATGTATAGCCATAGAGAATATTAGTGAACCACCTTGTTATTTTGAAAAATTGTAAATAAATATCAAAAAATTAGCACTATCCTGTTTTCTTGTATGAATTGAACTTTATGGAACCACATAATTAAAATGAGATACTTGAATTTATATAAATTGTTCAACTTAAAAAATATGATAAATTACACTGTCATTATTTTGCAACCGCACATGAAGAAATTGATTTGTAATTATTACTATTTAAAAACACTGCAGAGAGAAAAACAATATAGTAATGTTTGCTTCCTGAAAGGAATACACAACGTATAAAATAGTATTGAGCTCTATTTTCTCCCAAAATGTCATACTTTATTTTGAGCATGACTCTATAACCTTTGTCAGAACATACAAGAAGCAGTGAGAATACTGTATGACACTATAGGGGTGCTATCCGAAATGTCAAGATAATGCGTCTCTCTGTAGGATAAATGACCACCTAAAAGTAATGGCATAAATTTTAATATGTTGTGAAAAAATTTAGTCTACAGATATAAGAAGCTAAGAGTTACCTTGGCAGGATAAAAACGGAGAAAATCAAATCTATGCATACCGTAAGAATACAGTCAAACTCAATGACAAAATTTCAACAGCAATCAGAGAGGTTAAAAACACTTTACAAACAGAGGAACATGATGATAGGAATGACGGCTGACTTCTCATCTTCGATGCTAGAAAGCAAAGCAATGCTATCTTTAAAGTTCATGAGAAAGGGATAAAGTTAGCTTTGAATACTCTATCAAATGAAATAATATTCTAGAAATAAGGATGAAATAATGACACTTTCACATAAGAAAAGCTAAGTGAATTCATTTTTACCTGTGCTACTAGAAATGCTAAATAAAGCTCTTCATGCTTAAGGGAACAATTAAGTGATAGAGACTCTATCAATAGAAAGAAATGCAAAATAATAGAAATAATAAAGATATGGACAAATATAGACTATTTTAATTTTTCCCTCGATTCATTAAAAATACTTTAACTCTTCAAAGAAAAAAAATTAGGATTTGGTGCACTGTATATTTAGAAGTAAAATATGTTACAATAATAATATAAAATATGGTAAGGAGTGCAATGGGATGATACTGCAATTAAGTTCTTAGATTTTACCTGAAATGGTACAACATTACTTTTAGTAGACTGATAGATTAATTAGACATGCTTTAGCCTCTGGAGAAACCACTAGAAAAATATACAAAAAATTTCTTCTAAAAAGCGAATTGCAGAAATAACAGAATATTCAAGCAGTTATTTTTAAAAGACATAAAAGAAAAAAATAAGCAGAGAGCAGAAACAAAAACAAATTGAAATAATGTTACTAAATATAAAGAACTAAATACTGCAATTTAAAGTGATTCCATGTCAGATTTGCCTATTCTATGCAGAGATAAGCTGAATGGAAGAAGATGAAAAAAGGATAAACCATACCAAGTAGAAGCTCAAAAAAAATTGGATATATTAACATTGTCAAAAAAAGACTTTGAGGCAAGGAGTGTTACCACAGATTAAGAGATAACATCATATAATAAAAGAGTGATTTCTTTAGAAAAACCTGGCAATACAAAATTAGTGCATATCTAATAATAGAGTAGGAAAATATACGAAGTGACAAAAAAAAAACAGAGAGGGTCACAATCATACTTAGAGGTTTTTAGCACTGCTTACTCACTAATTAATAAAACAAGTACACAAAAAAATCAGATTTGGGGCCAGGCATGGTGGATCACGGCTGTAATCCAAGCACTTTGGGAGGCCAAGGCGGGCAGATCCCTTGAGGTCAGGATTTCAAGACTACCCTGGCCAAAATGGTGAAACCTTGCCTCTACTAAAAATACAAAATTTAGCTGGGTGTGGTGGTGCATGCCTGTAATACCAGCTACTCGGGAAGCTGAGGCTTCACTTGAACCCGGGAGGAGGAGGTTGCAGTGAGCTAAGATCATGCCGTTGCACTCCAGCCTGGGCAACAAAGTGAGACTCTCTATCAAAAACTAATAATAATAATAATAAGATTTATGTCTTTGGAACAACATTGTCAGCATGAACTAATTTACATTTATAAGATACTATTCCCACCAACTGCAAAATATACATTTTTTTCTAATGCACATAGAGCATTCAGTAAGCTCTACTATATTTGGGCCATAAAACCAGACTCAAATTTCAGAATAATAAAATCTTATACAATATTGTTCTCTGTCCGTAATGATATAAAATTAAACTGGGCACAGTGACTCACGCCTGTAATCCCAGAACTTTGGGAGGCCGAGATGAGTGGATCTCCTGAGGTTAGGAGTTCGAGATCAGCCTGATGAATATAGTGAAACTTCGTCTCTACTAAAAATACAAAAATTAGCTGGACGTGGTGGCAGATGCCTGTAATACCAGCTACTCAGGAGGCTGAGGCAGGAGGATCCCTTGAGCCCAGGAGGTGGAGGTTTCAGTGAGCCGAAATCATACCACTGCACTCCAGCCTGGGTGACAGAGGAGACTCCATCTCAAAAAATAATAATAATAATAAAATAAAACAAAAAATTAAATTAAATTAACAATCAATAAAAATAAACTTTAAAAGCATCAAATATTTACAAATGAAACAAGAACCTATTGAAATAACCCATTTGTCCAAGAAGAAACACAATGAAAATTTAAAAATATTTTAAAATAAATGATAATGAAAACTGCACTTGTCGAAATTTGTGACATGCAGTTGAAGGAGTACTTGGAAGGAAATTTATAACTTACAAGTTTATATCAGAAAAGGAGAACAGTTTAAAATTAAGGAGCTTATATCCTTATTAAGAAGCTAAAGAATTATAAGACCATCTACATACCCAAAGAAAATTCATATGAAAAAAACTCTACTCCCGTTCATAATAGAATTACTCATACAAAAATAATTGAAGAAAAATGTCTCAGCCTAAGACTGGGCAACTGTAAAACTTACAGCTAACATCGTACTTAGTGATGAAGCATTTCTTCTGAGATAAGACAAAAGGCATATTTTCTCTCAGTGCTTCCACTCAACATTATATCCATGGTCCTGGTTAGCACCATAAAGCAAGAAAAATTAAATAAATAAATAAATAAATAAATAAATAAATAAACAAATAAATACATCTTTATATAATAACAAGAAAAGGAAGTATTTTTACACAGGAGGTATGATAGACTATTAATGAAATCTTAAGGAGAGTATTAAATCTATTGAATTAAAAAATGAATTTAGACAGATTACAGAATAGAAGGTTTATGAAGAAAAATCAGTTGTATTATATATACTACTGATAATTGGAAAATGAAATTATAAAAGGCAATTTACATTAACATAAAAAGAAAATATTAAGAAATATGCTTGTTAAATGTGCAAGACCTCTACATTTAAGAGATGAAAATATTACTACTGAAATTAAGGACACCAGTGAATAACACAATATAATATATTTATACATTAGAAAATGTAATATTTCTAAGAAGTCAATTATCTTAAAAAATGTGCTACAGATTCTATGGAAATTCAACCAAAATAACAGCATATGTTTAGAGAATTGATAAATTATTTCTAAAATTTATGTAAAAATGTAAAGTACCTCAAAGAGCCAAAGATATCTTGACAGGAAAATCATTTATATACCTGACTTTCTGGCTATTTATAAGTCCACAATAATCATGCAAGTGTGTGGTTGATATAAAAGTAAATAAATCAGCCAGTGGAACAGAATGGAGAATTCAGAAATTAACCTCACAAATACCATCAATTAAACACAGACTTGCTAAGGCCATTCAACTGAGAAACGAAAATCTCAAAACACGGTGGTGGAATAAGTGGATGAGCATTGGGGAAAACACACACACACACACACACACACACACACACACACACACACATCAAATTAAAAACCTTGATCCTTACTGCACAACACAAGCAAATATTAATTTGGAATCCTAATAGATCTAATAGTAAAAGTAACCTTTTAAATTTCTCAAAGAAAACATAGAATACTTTTGCAATTATTTAGCAGTCAGTGATTTCTTTGAGAAACATAAAACACTAAGCTTTTATGAAAAATACATAAATTGGATATTAACAAAATTTAATTTTTTTCATTTTATAGCACCATTAAGAAAATAAAAATCGGGCCTCATATTGAGAGAAAATATTTCCACATCTAGTAGGTATAACACTTATGAAGGACTTATATCCTAACTTCCAACCTGTAACATGTAACCATATATAATATATATTATATATTATATGACATACATAATACATATAATGACATAAAGAATATATAATCTCACCTGGTGAGCTGGCTCATGCTTGTAATTCCAGCACTTTGGGAGGCCAAGACGGACAGATCACGAGGTTAGTAGTTTGACATCAGCCAGGCCAATATGATGAAATCCCGTCTCTACTAAAAATACAAAAATTAGCCAGGCACGGTGGTGCATGCCTGTAGTCCCAGCTACTGGGGAGGCTGAGGCAGAAAAATCGCTTGAACCCCGGAGACAAATGTTGCAGTGAGCCAAGATCGTGCCACTGAACTCCAGCCTGGGTGACCCAGTGAGACTCTGTGTCAAAAAAAAAAAACAAAACAGAATATGTAATATTTTATATATATGGTTGACATTTTGTTACTGATACATAGAATATTATATAAACTATATGTTTTATCATATCATATACTAAGTTATATTATATATTACCTATTATATAATTTATAATCTGTTGTATGTATATTTACATATGGTTGTAGATAACCATATGTAACTATATAGTTATATTTATATAGATAATTTGTAATTTATACAAAATTATAAATAAAGTAGCCCAGGGTGGTCTACTTTATGGTGTCCCTCAGTTGTCGTGCAAGTGGAGCACGTGCAGTCAAGACTCTATCTGCCCTACATTTATATGACATTATACTGTAGTATACTACATTTTACATTAACTGTTTAATATATTGCATTCCTTTTTACATATTTATCACATATTATGTCATATAAAATAGATATATAGAATATATGACCTATGTATCAAAAATTAAAAAGCAAAAACCCAATCTGACTTTGACCATGATGTGAAAAAATTAGAAAATGCATATACGTTGAGGATAACAATAAAAAAATTTACAAATCTGCATTGATAGTTTTTTTATAAAGTCCAACTTACACCGACTTCAAGACCATCTAATTCCACACCCAACTACTTACACAAGAGAAACAAAGGTGTATGTCCAGAAGATCCATTTACACATTACTTATGTTTATAGAATAATTATTAATAATAGCAAAACACTGAAAGCAACTCAAATGTCCATCAACATTAGATTGGATAAAATGGGATACATTGGTATACTGCAATATTAGTCAATAATAAAAGACTGATACATGGGGCCAGGCACAATGGCTGACACCTGTAATCCCAACACTGGGAGACCGAGGTGACAGGATGCCTTGAGCCCAGGAGCATGAGACCAGCCTCGGCAACATACATAGTAAGACTCCATCATCACTAAAAATACAAAAATTAGGCAGGCATGGTGGCTTGCACTTGTGGTCCCAGCTACTCGGGAGGCTGAGGTGAGAGGATCACTTGAGCCCTGGAGTCCGAGCCTACAGTGAGCTAGGATAGAGCTACTGTACTCTAGCAGGGGCAACAGAGTGAGACCCCACTTAAAATAAAATAAAATAAAATAAAATAAAATAGTAAGACTGATATATAGGAAGACATGGCTGAATTTTATAAACATTTTTGAAAGGAATATTTCAGTTGCAAAATAGTAAGTCTGATTTCATATACATGAATTTCTAGATCAGACAAAATTAATTTTTGATAGAAAATGCGAATGATGGGGTGACGATAAAAACTGGATGGAGGCATAAGGGAAGTCTATGGGGTGATGGAAATGTTTTCTGTTTTGACTGGAGTACAGTGTACATGATGTATACATTAGTCAAAACTCAAGGAATTGTCACTTAATCTGTGCATTTCCTTGTATGTAAATTTTACCGTAATTGAAAAAGTAGATGGAAAGAGGAATAGATACAAATATTAAGAATACTTAACACCCTATTGCAATATATGGACTTTCTTTGTATTCAGATCCAAAAATATAATATGTTAAAATCACTTGTAAGACTCTTATAATATGAATACTGGCAAAACATTATGGCATTACTGTTCATTTCTTAGGGTGAACGTGGTATTTTCAGGACAGTTCTTCACATGGTCTTGAACTGAGTTAGTTTTCCCCACCTTCTTTCTTACAGTTCTCAACAATAAGTGTAGAATGTGCTAGGAATGCAATATCCTTAGACAGAGAGAAACTGCCTGGAACTTGTCTCTCTCTCTCTCCTAGGAAATGTAACATCTTGAGTCAGGGAGAAACTATCTGGAACAAACTAGACCTTTGTTCCTCTCACCCTTGGGAGCAGGATGGGCTTCAAAGCTTTGGCCAGTGAGTCACATGCTGCTGAGTTAGTAGCCCAGGGTGGTGTACTCAGCTGTTGTGCAAGTGGACCACACGCAGTCAAGACTTCATCTGCCCTGGGCAACTTTCCTGAACCTTGGGGATCAGCTCACAATGGATCCAAGACTTCTTATTTCCCTTCCCACCCATCTAAAATTAATTAATAAGCCTGCTTTAAATAACGTTTGCACATGAATGTGTTCCTTCTCTCATTGGTAACAGTGCAGCCCAGGCTGCAGTGGGTGGAAGGGTTTGGACTCCAATTCCTGGTGGTTCACATGATGATGATCTCTGCAATCCTCCCTACAATGGGAGTCCTCTTTTGGTGAACCTGCTTCCCAGAATTATGTTACATTTTTTAAAGCCCTTATATTTTAGAAACCTATATTGACATACTATTTGGTGTCTGACATTTGGGAATACTAACTGCATTAGATGAAGATAAACTAAGATTGGCCATGTATGAATCATGGGTGTAATGAGTACATTATACCACACTCTATAGTTTTATTTATGCTTTAAAAGTTATAAAATATTTTTGAAAGCATACCTTATTGATTACGCATATATAGTGTAGCATTGTGGGTACAAATATTTAGAAGACTCAGTTATTTTCAAGGAACTTATGATTTAGATGAAATGCCAAGTGATAGTAAAACCAGCTGAAATAATTTTAACACAATTACTTTTGTATGATAAGAGATTTTTTGGGAGGACCAAAGATCCTGATTGGTTGAAAACCAGTCCCAAAGGAAAAATATTCTTGAGTTAGGGTGGGTGGGTCAAGGGGATTGAAGAGTGAGGGCAAGAATGTCACAAAAAGAGGGGAAGTCAAAAACAGAGAAAACACAAGTTGTAAACTTCATACTTGACCTTATGCTGAATTTGCCAACAGAGAATCAGTTCAGGGACAAGCTACACCTTGCTAATCAATGCACACAGCTTGCCTATGACTGTTCAGGATCCATACTGCATACTATGATTTAATAAAAAGAGAACAGTCAACTCTTGGAAAAAAAATTAAGAAAGGAGTAAGATTTTTTAAATAAGGATAAGGATCTGAAAATAAAATGAAATTAGACAAATTTGGATTGTAAAATGAGACAAATTTTTCCAGACGGGAAAAAAGACATGGGGGACAAAGAAAGTGGGTGAGTTATTAGTAGGGTCGTGACTACTTGGAAGAATATGTTTCAGCTTAGTAGATAAACACTAGCTGTGATATAAACTCCTGTCCGAAGAAATATTTTTTTAATTTTATTATGAAAAATTTTTATTATGATGCACAGGGTGGCTATGAATGGATTAAAGATGTCCCATGATCTTTAACAACGTCATCCATGGAACCACTCAATGCAGCCTGGTCCAGCCAGGAGCATGTTCCTCCAGGAACTTCAAATAGTATACTATTTTGTCACAACCTGAAAGAAACATTGCGAAATATTGTTCTAACTGAAGGCTTACGAACTTCTAAAGGATTACTGGGCTACTCCATTTTTGCTCCCTGAATGGAAGGATGAGAGGCACCTGTTGAAGTGTGGCTGAGAAAAAAACCAAGCTCAGGTATTGGGGTTCAGTGGCACTTTACCTTGGCCAGGAGGGCCAATTCAAATTTGGTTACTGGTAATTAATGTAAACACTCCTTTTTCAGCTTCTACTTTTGAATCTAATGCTTGTATTTGAGTGATTTTTCCCCAGGAAGAATATAATATATAATAGCATTATATTGAGAGTAACTGTGTCTTATGTAATGATATTTCCATATTGTTTTCTCAACTAAGTATGTCAGCCTTTCTGCATATCAGCAAAGCATAGCCAAGCAAACCAAGACCAGAGTTCTGAATTCTTAGTAACTCCTTTTAGTCAGTTATTCTGTACACAAAGGCACTGTAGAAAGGACATTTTAAAAATTGTATGCATTATTACATTCCTTTGTTTAACTTTTCTCTTTTCTGTCTGTCGTATTCCTTTTAAGTAAAAACGGTGGAGGTCATTGTTGGTTGGCTGACTGACCCTATGGACAACCACTTTCTCCAAATTTAGCTTCCAATCATTGGTCTAAAGTTGCTCAAATAAGTCTATTCTGGCCAATAAAATATAAAAAGCTTTGTGAAGTATGGCTTCCATGAAAGTCTATTATGGGGCAAATAGGCTGTGAAATTATTGTGTCCATCTTTTGTTCGTCTGGATTGCAATGCCCTAAGTGATGTTGAGGTGAAGCAGGCACCTTGAGACCACAGAAAAGCTCATTCCACTTGAAAAATAACAGAGAAAGGAATTCTAAAGGATGCTTATGTACCTGATAACACTGGAACTCTTGTATTAGCCCAGGACTATTTCAAACTTCTGGATATGTAGAGGCAGAAAAAAAAAAAAAAGTATCTGTTTAAGACAGTTTATCAGGTTGGTGGTTGTGAATACTCAGTTCAGAATTCTGTCTGAACAGATTTTTAAATGCTTCTGTTACAGGTTCAATTTATAGTCTCTCTAAATTAAAAAAAAAAAATACTCTAGTTGGTCAGTCTACTGGCTTGTTTTAGGAGGTAAGAGCGATAGTTTTCTAAATAATCAGTGGGGACATTAAGGTGAAAAGGTTTTCATTGCCTGCTTCATCTTCAACATCACTTAGTGCACTCCAGGTCAGAGAAGAACAAAGGATAAAATGTTTTCACAGCCTATTTCTCCCTTTATGGGTTCTTAGAAGCCTCATTCTGTGAAGTCAACTTATATCTCACTGGTTAGAACAGAGTTATCTGGACACACCTAAAGCAGTGATTACTATTTTGGACACTGTTAGTGTCAGGAAAGAGAACAGCAGGTAATCACTGGTGAGGCAAACCTTGCTCAATTTCTCCTTGAGGTGCTGTGTCTATATGTGCACATGGAGTCAGTATTTGAAATTAAGACAAGTCTCTAATGAAAACAGGTCTAGAGCCACATTTCTTAGTTCAGCTTGGTCCCACACAGATAATTTCAAATTATTTTACAAAATCCTGCTAATAATGAATGTCAGAGTATAATAGGCTAAGAAACTGGACTTATTAAAATAGCAAATTTATTGAAATCAGAAAGCAAACTGAATATTGTGAAAGAATAATCCAGTGCCTAAATCAAAGTTTTTGTTAAAAGCAATATACAATTTTTTCCTACTTATCAAAATTACAGGTATTAGTATGATATAGTGTCATAGAAGCAAATTTGAAAAATCCTGTGAGGTCATAATAGGTCAGACTCCCAAATATTTTTTGACATTTTTATATTTTCTAAATTCCTCTACATATGTATTATATTTAGAGAATAATTTAAAAGATAGAGAAAATACATCCTTTTGGGCCTGGCGTGGTGGCTCACGCCTGTAATCCTAGCACTTTGGGAGGCCAAGGTGGGCGGATCACCTGAAGTCAGGAATTTGAGACCAGCCTGGCCAAAATGGCAAAATCCTATCTCTACTAAAAATACAAAAATTAGCCAGGCATGGTGGTGCATGCCTATAGTCCCAGCTACTCAGGAGGCTGAGGCAGGAGAATGCCTTGAACCCGGGTGGCAAAGGTTGCAGTGAGCTGAGATTGCACCATTGCACTCCAGCCTGGGCAACAGAGCATGACTCTGTCTAAAAAAAAGAAAAGAAAAATACACCTTTTTGTCTCCCAAATACTGATGTATGTTGTATTCTCATGGCTCAAGAAACCTTTTGAACTTCATTATCCATACCTTACATTTCTACTCTAGTGAGAGTGTACCATTGTGAATATCTTAACAAATCAGTAAGCTCACACAGCATATGTTGACAGGGCCTTAAGCAAAGAGAATTACTAACACATAGTCCTCAGAGATTGAAGGCAGGAAAACAAAGCTTCCTACCCTGGCAAAGAAGTGCTATGTTTCAGAGAGCTTTGCAGATGAGCAGTGTAAGGCAAATTCAAAAGGGGGTTAGGGCCGGAAGTGGTGACAAGGCCAAATTCCATCAGCAACAAAATCATGTCCAGGTAAGTCTCTCAATAGATAATTACTTGAGTAAAATCTTAGCTACTCTTCAAGACTTTACTTTTTATTTTTATTTACTTTTATTTATTTTTTTAGAGAGTCTCCCTCTGTCGCCCAAGCTGGAATGCAGTGGTATGATCTCGGGTCACTGCAACCACTGCCTCACGGGTTCGAGTGATTCACCTGCCTCCGTCTCCCGTGTAGCTGGGATTATAGAAGCCCGCCACCACGCCCAGCTAATTTTTGTATTTTTAGTAGAGACGAGGTTTAGTAGAGACGAGGTTTCACTATGTTGGTCAAGCTGGTCTCAAACTCCTGACCCCAAGTGATCTGCCTGCCTTGGCCTCCCAAAGTGCTGGGATTACAGATGTAAGCCACCATGATCAGCCTATTCTTCTAGATTTTAACTTTGTAGTGTGGACAATATATTTTATTTTTTGATATCTTTATCCACATTTCTATTAAAAGGATCTTGAAATCGTATGGGGGTTTTTGATCTCACCTAGTATATGAAAATCTCTTTTGTGGGGTTCTCAAGATGTCTTTACTGCCATCTGAAACACTAAGACATAGTGACAATTGGTCCTCCAATTGTTAAAGTTGTGTTATTACCTCACAGAAAACACTAGCGAGGGAAAGAGACCTGCTGGAAAGCCTTCCTCCTTTCTCGCTTCATCTTCATCTTCCTCTCCTCCACGCATGGACATCTGTATAGACAAAACTTCTTGAATTTATTGACACATAACATACTGAGTAAACACAAAACATACCAAGTAATTTGCATAAAGTGCAAATTAACGCGGTTCACCTATTCTCAGATTCTTTCACACCTTCTTACAAACCATATTCAGCCTTTTTTTTTTTAATATGGAAAGTTCTACTATCAAAGTGAACTAATCTGAATAGTATAAAAATGCAGCCACAAATATATAACTAGGCTTACACCTATGTAACCCCCACACACATCTAGCACTCTAATGGTGCCCCTGTTCTTAATTACATTGTAACCTATTCCCTAGAAGTTACCACTATTCTTACAACTATTAACATTAATTAGGATTGCTTGTTCTTCAACTCCATATAAATGTAATTATACAGTATACATTCTTTTGTATCTAGGTTCTTTTATCCAACATAATATCAATGAGGTTATTTCATGTCCTGTGTCTGAATATTTCCCTCTTTTTTTTTTTTTTTTTTTTTAGATGGAAGTCTTGCTCTGTTGCTCCACGCTGGAGTGCAGTGGCATGTTCTTGGCTCACTGCAACCTCCGCCTCCTGGGTTCAAGTGATTCTCCTGCCTCAGACTCACGAGTAGCTGGGATTACAGGCACATGCCATCAGGCCTAGCTAATTTTTATATTTTTAGTGAAGACATGGTTTCACCATGTTGGCCAGGCTGGTCTTGAACTCCTGACCTCAAGTGATCCACCCACCTCGGCCTCCCAAAGTGCTGGGATTACAAGCATGAGCCACCGCACCTGGCCCATTTCCTTCTTGTTAAATTGATATTGTAGATGTGCTCACTCTGCCATTATTACTATTTTCACGCTATGGCATACACAGGGAGCATATATTCAGAGAATTTATAACTTACAAGTCAAGATTAAAAACTCAAGAAGAATTTTCTTCCCAGAATTCATTGACTCAGTTACTACTGTTCCAGGTAAATTTTTGAGTTAATGTACAGTTTGACTTCTTTTCAGCCCATTCTACTTAAAAGAATAAAAATTAACATTCACAATTTGGAGGTTAACAATTTGCACATTCCCTATCCATACAGAATAGGAATAAGGACAAATGGATTAACTTATTTCCAAAAGCAAGTTGCTTGCAGAAATTCACATTGCTCACACTATTTATTTATTCTTTCAAAAATACTCATTGAGATCCAACAAGAGCCAGAAATTATATTCAGCACAGGTTATGAAATGATAAAGAAAAGGTATCAGCTATACCAAGAAACCTATATCAGGGCTGCTCAGTTTTCTCCTAGGCCCACAAGTATAGTAAAACCTGGCAACACAATGTGGCAAGTGCTAGGACAGAAGTATACATGTGGTACTATGAAGGGACTGAGGACAGAGAATTAAATGTTCTGGAGCTGGAAAGGAGAGGCAACGGTGGTGAGTGGTACCACTAAACCATTTTTAGTGCAAGTGATGAAAGCAACCTTGACCTTTAGTAAACCAAAATTGTCCTGAGTTTATGGCTTAATAATAATGTATTCTCAACAAGAAAAATTTCTTACAAACCCATGCTGTATACATCTATACAAACACAAAGAAGAAATATACTAAAAATGTACATGAATTAGAAGATACTGGAAGTTAAAGTAATTTTATTCAGCAGTCACAATATTAGAGTTCGTTATTATGAGTTCTGAGTAGCACCCAAGTTGTTTCAAAGTTAGATTACGGATATTGTCTTTAACTTGTGTTTGTATCTTTCTTCCCATGACAATGACATATTATTATCAATAAGACTACAAAATCTTTTGAAATAGCTGGGTTTAAACGATACCACATTAAAGCACTCACCTTGAAATATCATTTCCTATAGTTCCTCTTCCTCTTTACTTCTACTGATTCCTACGTATGAACCAGTCCCTTGTTTTATTATCTCAGAGTTAAGAGCAACATTAATTTAAGAGAAATTAGGTAAAAAAAAAAAAAAGGCCTATCGACAATTTTTGGGTTGACTTGAAGATTGTTTTTGTTTGCTTGTCTGTTTGGTTGCTTTTTGGAGATGGAGTCTCACTCTGACTCCCAGGCTGGAGTACATGCATTGGTGGGATTTCTGCTCACTGCAACCTCCACTTCCCAGATTCAAGTGATTCTCCTGCTTCAGCCTCCCGAGTAGCTGGATTTACAGGCATGCACCATCGCGCCTGGCTAATTTTTGTATTTAAAGAAGAGACAGGGAGTCGTTGGCAAGGCCTGAGTCCTGTCCTCTTGCTCTCCTCCCCAAACAGCATGAGCTTCACCACTCGCTCCGCTTTCTCCACCAATGACCATTCCCTGGGCTCTGTCCAGGCACCCAGCTAAGGTGCCCGGCCAGTCAGCAGCATGACCAGCATCTATGCAAGGCCCCAGGGGCTCTGGTTCGCGGATCTCCATGTCGCTCTCTACCAGCTTCCTGGGTGACATGGGGTCCTGGGGCCTGGCCATGGGGATGGCAGGGGATTTGGCAGGAATGGGAGGCATCTAGAACGAGGAGACCATGCAACGCTTGAACGACTGCCTGGCCTCCTACCTGGAGAGTGAGGAGCCTGGAGACCGAAAACTCGAAGCTACAGAGCAAAATCCTGAAGAGCAAAATCCGGGAGCACCTGGAGAAGAAGAGACCCCACATCAGAGACTGGAGCCATTACTTCAAGACCACTGAGGACCTGAGTGCTCAGATCTTCACAAATAGTGTGGACAATTCCCGCATCCTTCTGCAGATAAACAATGCCCGTCTTGCTGCCGATGACTTTAGAGTCAAGTATGAGACGGAGCTGGCCATGCGCCCGTCTGTGGAGAGTGACATCCATGGGCTCCGCAAGGTCACTGATGGCCAATGTCACTTGGCTGCAGTTGCAGACAGAGACTGAGGCTCTCAAGCGGGAGCTGCTCTTCATGAAGAACTACGAAGAGGAAGTAAAAGGCTTACAAGCCCAGGTTGCCAGCTCTCGGTTGACCATGGACGTAGATTCCCCCAAATCTCAGGACTTCACCAAGATCATGGCAGACATTCGGCCCAGTATGATGAGCTGGCTCGGAAGAACTGAGAGGAGCTGGACAAGTACTGGTGTCAGCAGATTGAGGAGAGGACCACAGTGGTCACCGTGCAGTCTGCTGAGGTTGGAGCTGTTGAGATGACACTCACGGAGCTGAGACATACAGTCTAGTCCCTGGAGATCAACCTGGACTCCATGAGAAATCTGAAGGCCAGCTTGGAGAACAGCCTGAGGGAGGTGGAGGCCTGCTATGCCCTGCAGATTGAGCAGCTCAACGAGATCCTGCTGCACCTGGCATCAGAGCTGGCACAGACCCAGGGAGAGGGACAGCACCAGGCCCAGGAGTACAAGGCCCTGCTGAACATCAAGGTCAAGCTGGAGGCTTGCCACCTACCACAGCCCACTGGAAGATGGCGAGAACTTCAATCGTGGTGATGCCCTGGACAGCAGCAGTTCCATGTAAACCAACCAAAAGTCCACCACCGGCGGGATAGTGGATGACAAAGTGGTGTCTGAGACTAACACCATCAAAGTTCTGAGACATTAAGCCAGCAGGGTACTCTTTGGAGAGCAAGAGGCCAATAAGAAGTTCAGAGGTAAAAATAAATTAATTAATTTTAAAAAATAAAGTAGAGACAGGGTTTCACTGTGTTGGCCAGGCTGGTCTCGAACTTCTGACCTCAAGTGATCCACTCTGCTTTGGCCTCCCAAAGTGCTGGGATTACAGGCATGAGCCATCGTGCGCCACGACTTGAAGATTTTTCTGATAGAACTGCTTTTTTACAGAATATGTTATTTCAACTATTTTCCTTAGTCAAAAAGATGAATCCCATAATAACTGAAGTTTAAAATGTATGGATATTTTTGGAACATAGAGACAACACTCAAGTTTTTTGTGATATTCATTCATAAAGAGCTCACAGATCTCTGTTAAAATTTTGAAAGTGATCAAACACAATCACTTTATTATTGTTAAAGATTATAATAAAATGCCAATCATGACAAATTAGTTTTTGATAACTACTAGGCAGCATTGTTTGAAATGATTTAGGATTAGTATTTAACTGTCTATTCAAAATCTTTTATAATATAAAAGATTCTTTATGAGCTTGTTGATTTTGATGTTTGAAAAGTGCTTACTACAGTTTCCCTATTATTAAGACAAAGTAAGAAAAGAAACTTGGTTAAACCAGAGAGAATGTTAATAATCATGACGGGGGAAGTTTTATTTGTGAAGGCTTTTATAAAATATTTACCTACAAACAAGTACAATGAAGGGACCACAATGTTGCAACACTCAGATTCTTCAGATGCCAATCTCGGTCAGAGCTGCCCTAGGCCTTGCTCAAGAGAAAGTTACACATCAAAGGAAAGGTGAAAAGTTCTCATCACACATTAAAAAACCTTGCAACTCTCCTTGACTTTCTTTTCTCAAGATGGTTTTGAAGTGATTGAAATAGGTAACATTCTGTCCAAATAGTGTTATGTGAAAGGAATTTCTAAAGAAAATCTAGCTGCTGCCAACAATTTGCTCACATAATTTTCTTTTGGTCTTTGTATGTAGCATCGTTATTCAAGTAATATTTATTGATTTATGAACATTCTTAATTGGCTAGGTTCTCTATGAGTTATAATTAAGAAAATACAGTACCCCACATTAAAAAACTTTCTGAAACCACAAGTTTTATTTTAAATAAATACATAATTTTCAATAATTGTCAGATTATTATTGTACATTATTTGCCTTCAAGTGTTGAGTATTAAGAAAATAGACAAATGGGCCAGGCTCATGCTTGTACTCCCAGCCCTTTAGGAGGCCGAGGCTGGCGGATCACGAGGTCAAGAGATCAAGACCATCCTGGCCAACCAACATGGTGAAACCCTGTCTTTACTAAAAACACAAAAACTAGCTGGGCATAGTAGTGCATGCCTGTAGTCCCAGCTACTCAGGAGACTGAGGCAGGAGAATTGCTTGAACCTGGGAGGCACAGGTTGCAGTGAGCCGAGATCGTGCCACTGTACTCCAGCCTGGGCAATAGAGTGAGACTCCGTCTCATAAAAGAAAAAAAAAAATGAAAAAAAAAAAAGAAAATAAAAAAATATGTTGCCATTTCAAGTTTGTTTTTTATATTTTCAAAATGCTGAACAATTATGTATATTACCTGGCTGACTGGCTATTTTATTCAAGCACTTAAGGAAATAACCATACATTTTTTTTATCACACACACTTTCTCCATTGGTTCGGGTGGGTTCGTATAGTTTTTCTCTTCTGTGGAAAGAGATGACTGCAGACTTGATTATGAAAGAATCATACTTGTGTGGGAAATAAGGTTTTACTGCTCTATGAAAAAAGAAATATTTTTCTTCCTAAAATCTAGCTATGTAAAAATTTCTTTTTTTCTTTTTTTTTTTTTCTTCTGTCACCCAGGCTGGAATGCAGTGGCGTTATCTCAGCTCACTTCAACCTCTGCCTCCTGTGTTCAAGTGATTCCCTTGCCTCAGTCGCCTGAGTAACTAGGATTACAGGTGTGCACCACTACACCCAACTAATATTTCTATTTTTAGTAGAGATGGGGTTTCCCCATGTTTGCCAGGTTGGTCTCGAACTCCTGACCTCAGGTGACCCAACTGCCTCGGCCTCCCAAAGTGCTGGGATTAGAGACTGAGACGCCGTGCCTGGCCCGATGTAAAGATTTCTAAGAATAGTCTTGCTCTTGTATTTGGAATGTAAGAAAACTTGATGTATGGGATTATTTCAATATTAGGAGAGACTTAAAACTTCCTGATTTATAAAAGCTTCATCTTTTTAATTTTCTGAACCTAATTATGGCACTATATTTATGGATTAAATAAGAGAAACAAAACAGCTTAAAATTCACACTCTTATAATGTCTTTTTTTCCCAAACATTTTAGTTCTATATTAGTATGTTCAATACTGTAGCATCTTCTTTTAAAATAAAAACTTCTGTTGATGTAGTGGCTATAAGTAACACTATACGCCTGGCTATTAGACTAGAACTACGATCATATTCAGAATTATCCAGCATTGAATATCCAATATACCAGTATATGCACCGCTGGCCCCAGTGTTATCTCAGAGAGAAGTGCCTTTTTGAGAAATAGGTTTTCATGATAACAAACCCACAATATTTTAGTTTGGAGAATTACGAAAGCTGAAAATACTTTAAATCATGTTGAAGTTTAGAAACAGATAAATGAAGACTAAAATCTAATTTCTGATATCAATAGGAGTTTAAGAGATAAAAATAATTACACAACATCTTTATCAGTCTTAAGGAGATGATATATCAATAAATAATGGGATCCATTCTCTCACTCAGCCTCCAGAGGCCCCTGGAGGTTTCCTACCTAGAAAGCCAAGAAAAGTATACTTCCATCTACTCAAGCAATTTACTCAGCTGTTGCCAAAACTTTATTCTAGGCTGTGTTTGGCAGATAATAAAAGCAGTTCTTTGTGGACACAGAAATTCATTGTATTTCTTAGGCCTCATGTTGCTAGTCAATGGTTATTAGAGGCTCGCAAGCATGTTGTGTACGGGGAGCAAAGGAAGCTGAATACGACGTAAAGTCAAAGGCAGTCCTTCAAGAAAACCGTACAGTTTTATTTTTTAATCACTGCCGACAGTGCTCCCTTTCAGTGCGGTTTACGTTCACTGTATTTTCTTGTTCCATTTCCCGTTGTTAGGTAGCTCTCCTCCATTTCTTTTTCTCTTTCTTGCATAGTTTTTCTTTCTGATCAGCATCTTAACCTCTTTTTTCCTGTATTTTAAACTCTCTGTAATAATCTTATTCCTGCTTATAGATAACAGTGTTTTCAGATAGTTTTGAATTTTCATGTTTCTAACCATGGCTTTATTTGTAAATTACTTTTAAACTTACTGAGCACAATTGTACCACATCAAACTCCAGAAGAGCTCTCCTTTAGGAGTTAACAGTCTCCTGATGTCTTGGTGACCTGTCTCTGAAAACAATGAGTCACCGGAAATACTCAGTTGAGGGCATTAGGTACTAACTCCATGATGTCCTACTTCTCTTTTTACTAATATCTTTGCCCGAACACCGACTTTCCACTCCCTTTTATACCAACCAGTTATAACGCTCATAATGTTTTATACATCCCAAGTCTGAAATACATGGGCTATCATCAGCAATTCTCCTTAAGCCTTACTCAGTTTTCTAAATGTTCCCATTACTTCTCCAAATAAGTGAGTTTCTGATAAAGACACCATCTTCTCTGCAGCTTTTCAGGTGGACTCTTTCCTTTCCTCTCCTAACTAAATAGCTCAGGTTTCAGTGGTGAGGTATAGGACTCACACTGTTCTTCATTACCACTTTCAAATCATTTTTCTATCTTCTGCCTTTAAAACTCGCAACTCATGTGACCCAGATGTCAAATGATTATACCATCCCATATTTCCCTATGTAGTTATCATCTACCTCCTGATCATTCTCCTCATTTACTAAAATATCTAGTCCTTCTATTATTAATCTTGGTGATATTATCATCATTCCCATGAAAGATTCAAAAACTTTTCTTCTCAGTTCCTTAACCTCTTAGAATTTAATAACATTTCTCCAACTTAGCTCAGCCATTAACTCCCATGGCCACCCCTATTGTCAGTGCTAATGTATCAATTCCAGTCCTTCAAGTTCTTGTAAATTCTCTGACTATAGTACTGACAGGTGAAGCTGGCTGGGCTTCTGGGTCCGGTGGGAACTTGGAGAACTTTTCCGTCTAGTTAAAAGATTGTAAATGCACCAATTGGCATTCTGTGTCTAGCTAAATGTTTGCAAACACACCAATCAGCACTCTGTCAAAATGGACCAATCAGCACTCTGTAAAACGGACCAATCAGCACCCTGTAAAATGGACCAATCAGCTCTTGTAAAATGAACCAATCTCCAGGGTGTGGGTGGGGACAATAAGGGAATAAAAGCTGGCTGCCAGCCGGTAGGGGCGACCCACCTGGGTCTGCTTCTGCGGTGTGGAGGGTCTGTTGTGTTGGTTTAGCAGTAAATCTTGACGGTCAGTGATTGGGTCTGTGCTGTTTTTAAGAGTAGTAACACTCACCACGAGGGTCTGTGGTTTCAATCTGAAGTCAGTGAGACCAAGAACCCACCGGAAGGAACCAATTCCAGACACGGTACTATTGCCCTTGCAATTATTTCTTTTTTTTTTTTTTTTTTTTTTTTTTTTGGAGATGGAGTCTTGCTCTGTCCTCTGGGCTCAAGTGCAGTGGTGCAATCTCGACTCCTCACTGCAACTTCTCCCTTCTGGATTTAAGCAATTCTCCTGCCTCAGCGTCTCGAGTAGCTGGGACTACAGGCGCGTGCCAGCACGCCCAGCTAATTTTTTGTATTTTTAGTAGAGATGGGGTTTCACCATATTGATCAGGCTAGTCTGGAACTGCTGACCTTGTCATCTGCCGCCTCGGCCTCCCAAAGCACTGGGATTACAGGCATGAGCCACCATGCCCAGCCTGTTTTTCTTCTTAATTTATTTCATGTAAACTGCCTCCCTAGTAGCTAGATTGGGCCATGTGACCAAAATCTGGCCAGTGAAATTCAGTGAAGGGTGGTGGGTAACCCTGAAGAAATGAAGTTTAGTGAAAGTCGACATGAGCTCTCTGCAACCCCATCCCTTGCTTCTGCCTGCCACAGGGATGATTATGATCATGTCTGGGACCCCAACAGCTAATTTTTGTGTTGGGTTTCTGTTTTGTTCTATTTGAGCAGTCTTTCTTTGGTAAATGCCTTTCATCGTTTTAATCTTTTTTTTTTTTCTCTCCTCTTTCTTTTTCTGTCATTTAGCTTATTGGCAGCAGAATTCTTATCCAAGGATTCTGATGCTCTAAATTTAGTTTATTTTTCATGTATTTTTTGAAAATATGTTGGGACTGTTGTCATATTTCCAGAAGATTTCCTCCACCTTATTCTGCAGCCCTCTCATGAAATTTAATGAGTTTTTATTGAAGTAGTAATTTTGCATGTATAGGGCTAACACTTAACATTAAAAGGTTGAAAACTGAAAACATTTTTCTTTTGGAAATTAGAATTGTGCCTGAGTAAACAAATAGAAACTTGTGAATAGTTCATCACCAGCTCTGAGGTGGTATTTTGCACATATATGTGATAGGTTTGAATGGATGAACATATGCAGTTTGATGTTTGGGCTCATATGTCATCACAGAAAATGCCAATTAAGGGTTAAGCTCTCTGGTCAGGCGCAGTGGCTCATACCTGTAATCTCAGCACTTGGGGAGGCCAAGGCAGGTAGAGTTTGAGGTGAGGAGTTTGAGATCAGCCTGGCCAACATGGTGAAACCCTGTCTATACTAAAAATACAACATTAGCTGGGTATGGTGGCAGGCGCCTGTAATCCCAGCTGCTTGGGAGCCTGAGGCAGGAGAATCGCTTGAAATTGGAAGGTGGAGGTTGCAGTGAGCGGAGATGGCGCCACTGCACTCCAGCCTGGGTGAAAGAGCGAAACTCCATCTCAAAAAAAAAAAAAAAAAAAAAAAAAGGGTTAAGTTCTCCCATCTCTTCTCCCATAAATACATGAATATATATTTTAAAGTCATATTACTATAAGCACTATTATGTATTTCTTTAAGAAATAATTTTGAATTTTAGAGCTATCATATCAAATGATGACATAACATTAATATTTTAACTTTGATATTAGAATTAAAAATATATATACATTGGTTTTAACATACCTTAATGCATTTTTCTAAACAAGAAAAATTAACATTGTATCATTATAGTTCATATGACAATTTTAAAAAATTCAAATTTGAGTATAATATTGTATATTTCTATATATTTTACATTTTTTATACATAATTTATCCAAAGTACTTCACAAGAGTGTTATGTCATATTTGATTAAATGGAAAGCAGTAGAAGAAATAATACCTTTGCAGTTGGTAAAATACTATCTCATATATAGCAATAAATGTTTTCATTACAATCCATTATATTTTGTGTATTTACATAGAAGATCTTTCTCATATCTTTATCTCTCGTACTTTAATATAGATAAAAATTGAGGTTAAAATCATAAAATGTACTATCAATGAAATAGCATTTTATGTTAAACTGTATTCATTTGCATTTAGTTGGATGTCTTAGATGTAGTTTTTAGTAATATGAAACTGATGCAAAAACTGACATGATATATTCACAGTCTTTGGAAGGCACAAATCTTTACCTTGTGCAAGAAAATAACTGGACCTTTGTTTTGTGGTAGTTATGAGAATATGATAAGAGCTATGAGCATTTGTAAGAAGCAAAATATGGAACAAATATCTTTGATTACCACACTTGTAGATTTTATCAATCAAATGTTAAAATCTTAAGTTGATTCCAGGAAGAAAGTACTGCTAAAGAACTATTTACCTATTAGTAGTAGAGATGGACATCTTTATAAAGTCCTAGGTTTGTGCCAAAAAAAGTCTTCACTGTGGTAGGAAGGAAGTTAATAGTAAAGATGTTAAAAGCCTCTGATAGAGGTGAGTCTCCACTGTTTCCTTATTTGCATGCTCTGACCAGCACTGCTGGATGCTGAAAGAGGACACCGCAGACTCCTGCCTTTTCTCCACAGACTCCCGCCTTCTCTCTGTGCAGCTGTCTTATCTACGTATCTGTTTCATGAACTCTGGCCACCTTAGTAACTCTGACCAACTTTGCCGGCTCAGTTCAGGGAGTCTGCCAGGGTTGGACTAGTTACTCGCTTCCTGTTATGGCGTAGAAACTCTCAAGACTAGAAGCTGGAACAATTGTAGGATTTACTTTGTTGAGTTCCGGTCTTTCAGGGCTCACTGTCCATTGTTGCCTGATGTTTAATGTCTTGAAAACTGTTGTTTCATGTAGTTTTACATTTTTTAGTTAATTCATACAGTAGTAAACATCTTCATCTGAAGTAGAACACTTGTTTGATTATGTCTTATTTTTCTGTCTCTAATAGAATATTTTGGGAGAAAATGGGGGAAATACAATAAAAAAAGGGGGAAAAATAACTCCAGTAATATTTAATGTAGTTGCACCTTTACTCTCCCTATCATTTGATCATAGTACTATCCGGAAAAGGGCTGTAACATATCTTATTTCTTCCATCTCCCTAATCTTTTCACTTTCTTAGTGTTATATTTCATGCATTCATTGATTTATTCAACAAATACATTTTGAATCTCTATTATGTATTTGGCAAGGTGAGAAGGGCCTTTTACCAGAAGATTCCTCTGATAATTTTTACATATTTCCCTCAATGATATTGAGAAGACCGTCTCTGTGTTTACAACTACATTTGCGATGGAAGGGGGAAATTAAAGTACAAAAACTAGAGGTGTCGTCGTCATATTTGCATTGTAGAAAGATAATTATGGCTGCCATATGAAGTATGTGTTAATAGGTCAAAGATGCTTGGGAAAGAAACCAACAGGAGAACTGTTAAGATGACCCAGTCAAGAAATATTAAAAACCTATATTTGGGCAGTAGTAATAAAAATGAATAGGAAGATACACATGTGAAAATTATTTAACAGATAAAAGTACGGCATGAAATTATAGGATACGGCATGAAAATATTAGGGAGAAACAGGTTTCAAGAAGTGCTGCACTCTTTCTATCTTCTTAGTGTTTTAACTATAAGTAGGCCATCAAATATTTAATTAAAATATGAGAATGATTTTCTAATCTCTCTTACTCTAGTCCATTTTTGTATATGGGGCAATAATCATTATAGCCATTATATGAACGTTTGAAAAGATAATGTGGGATAATACATCAAAAAATATTAGCATAATGCCTAGCACATAATAAGTGATTCCATATTTTAAATATTGATACAATTGATTAGGTTTCTTGTTAATTGAATAGCATTATAATTTTTTTTTAGATATGGCTTTAAGTCACTTTCAAGCTATACTGATGACCTGAATATTTAGGCCCCTCAGTAAGGCATAGTGATTAATATAAATCAAAGTAAAGTTTTCATTTTGGTTAACACATTTCAATTTGTTAGTTTGAATCGGTTCCTCTGAATCAAATTATCTCTACATACTCTGCTCAATTTGGATTTTTAGAACTATACAGTTGAAGCTAAAATGGACTAAGATGACCCATCAAGATACTCTGCATGTTACTTCTGTAAACTAAAGAATATATTTTTCAGAAGCTATATTTATTTTATTTATTGCAACTATAATGACATTAACAACTCCTAGAGAATCTCAGAATATGGAAGCAAGACTCATTAGCTCCAGTAAAGAATTTAAAAAGCTTTCTTTTCCCAGATACTAGTATTGTGCAATAATCATATACATAGTTACAGTATGACATAATGAGGACCTCAGTGAACACTCACTGTCTCTAAAATAATAAAAATACTAGCAAAACCACCTAAAACCTACCATAGCAGAACTCTAGTAATTAGAGTGATCCTAGAGAAACTATTGAATATAAGTGTGACAGCAGGAACTGTGGTGCTTTAACTTGAGGCTACTCCTATCACTCCTTTTTACCCCAGATCAATGGCACAGTAGCAAAAATACAGCAGTACTGCAGACAATGAGATTTAACCTCTTCTGGAGTTCCCTTCAAAGCATCACTCCTAGAGCACAGGCAATATTTTGTTTGAACTTGCAGATAACTACAAAATCTCTATTCTCAGACTGTGGCGATGTTTTGTGTTTAACTCAGAGAACTCAGCTCTGCTGCACAGTGGTGGATGAGAATAAAACATTGAGCAATAATAGCTGAATATTTCAATAACCCATTTTCAGTAATGGAGGAGGTAACTAGGCAGAAGATCAACAAGGAAATGGAACACTTGAGCAACCCCTAGACTTGACAGACATGTTTAGAATACTACAACCTACAACAGCAAAATACACATTCTTCCTAAGTGTATAAAATCATTCTCCAGGACAGACCATATGCTAGACCAAAAAATATGCCTTCATAAATTGAAGGGATAAAAATGATACAAAACTTATGACAAGTGATAGAAATCAAGGCAAAGCAATATTGGCATGAGAATAAACATACTGATCAAAAGAATATGATTGAGTATGCAGAAATAAACTCATACTTATGGTCAACTGATATGCAATTGACCATAAATCAATTGAATATAAATTGACCAAGGATGCCAAGACAATTCAATGGAGAAAAAAGTAATATTTTCATGCATAGTGATAGGACAAATGAATATCCAAATCCACAAGAACAAATATAGACTTCTATCTCATCTTACAAAAAAATTAACTCAAAGGTGTATATAGACATTTGACAAAGTAATTGTCAAAATTATGAAAGTTACAGAAGAAATCATAGGGGTAAATCTTCATGACCTCAGGTTAGGCAGGGATCTTTTAAATACCACACCAAAAGCACAATTGGCAATATAAATAAAAAAAGATAATTTGGATTAATCAAAATTAAAAACTTGGCCCATCAAAGGTCATAATCAAGAAAGTGAAAAGTCAAGTGGAAAAATGAGAAAATCTATTTTCCTTTTTTTTTTTTTGAGGTAAGAGTCTCACTCTGTCGCCCAGGCTGGAGTGCAGTGGCCTGATCTTGGCTCACTGCAAGCTCCACCTCCCGGGTTCACGCCATTCTCCTGCCTCAGCCTCCCGAGTACCTGGGACTACAGGCGCCCGCCACCTCGCCCGGCTAATTTTTTGTGTTTTTAGTAGAGACGGGGTTTCACCGTGTTAGCCAGGATGATCTCGATCTCCTGACCTCATGATCCACCCGCCTCGGCTTCCCAAAGTGCTGGGATTACAGGCATGAGCCACCGCACCCGGTCAGAAAATCTATTTTCAAATCACACGTTTGACCAAGGCCTTGTATCTACAAAACATAAAGTAATTCTATAACTCAACAGTAAAAACAACAAGTAATGAAATGGGCAAAGGATTTAAATAGAAATTGCTAAAAGGAAAAAAGAAAGAAATACAATTGGCCAATAAACATATAAAAAGATGCTGAACATCATTAGTCATTAGGAAAATGCAAATTAAAACCAAAAGGAAATACCATTTCTCATATGATGAAATGCTTAAAATAAAGGAGACAGACAATAAGAAGTGTTGATGAAGATATGGAGATATTGGAAGCCTTATACATACATCACTGGTAGGAAGTTAAAATGGCATAGCCACTTTGAAAAACTTACAGTTCTTCTAAGAAACTAAACATAAATTTACCATATGACCCAGAAATTTCATTCCTCAGTGTATACCCAAAATAAATGAAAACTTAGATACACAAAAAATCTTATAGGTGAATGTACATAGCAGCATTATTCATAGCCAATATATGGGAAAAACGAAAATGTTTAATATCTATTAATAAATATAACATGTTATATCGTACAATGAAATATTACTTGACAATAAAAGTAATGAAATATTAATCCATGCTACAATAAAGATGAACCTTGAAATCATCGTGTTAAGTGAAAGAAGCCTGTCACAAAGACTACATAAAGAACAATTTTATTTATGTGAAATACTAGTCTAAGTAAATCCAGAGACAGAAAATAGATAATTGGATCTCTGGAGCTGAGGCTGGAAGTGGGGTCTCGAATGAGAGAGTGCAGGGTGTGAAGCCAGGATGGAATATGGCTGCTAATGTGTATGGGGCTTTTTGGGCACCAGTTAAGTATTCCAAACGTAGATTCTGTTGATGGTTGTACACTCTTTGAAAATGCTAAAAATCATTCCACTGTGTGCTTTAAACTGGTGAATTTTATGATATGTGTAATATCTCAATAAAGCTATAAAATTATGCATTAGGCAACTATTTGAGCATGCTATTTTATTCATTTAGGAAATGGAAAATTAAAATTGATAGTTTCTCCCATGGGGAAAGCACAATAATAATAGTGAAGTAAAAGACAACTGGAAAACCGCTGCAAATTCAAGAGACTACATACAATTTCTTTGAAAATTTTCAATCTCCTTCTGTCCTTAAAACTGCCTTTCAACCTTTTGTACCCAGGACAACATTTAATGCATAATAGTAGGAGTTTCATAAATTCTTTTGATGAATGACTATATTAATTTGTTTTATGGAAAAATATTTGTTTTACATTACACTATCAATTGCAATGTTGAACTTCACATTTTGATGAAATTCCATGCATTCGTTTAATTTTCAATATGCTTCTTCTGTCTTTTTAATTTGACTTTATGTCAGCTTAGACTACTTTATCTCACTGTGAGCAATTACTGTTATTGGGCCTTATTTTATTGTTGCTAATAAACATTTATTGAGCATCAAAGTCATACATCTATTATACACATAATATATAATATATGCAATACATTATGTTATATATAATATGTAATATATGTATACATATATAATATATAATGTAATATGTAGTATTTGTATATTTTTATTATATATTATATATTATTTTAAAGTCAGTCTTTTTGTTGTATCAGTATATTGTTGTGATTTACAAATAATGATCTCACGCATTTATTACTTTGGAGTATGTGGAGAATAAAATTTTTCACATAAATATATGCCTTTTTATATGCATTATTCCTTAGGAACTTTGTTTTTGGCTAAATATTTAAAAACATTTCCAAAACTTTTTCAATTGCTTAATACTTTTTGCTATGTGGAACAGAATGATGATGATGCTCAGAACATAGGGTTAAAGTGATATGCTTCCTGCTTTAAGTGATCACCTAAACTCTGTGCTTTGTTGTCTGTATAAATTCCTTTACTTTCAGTCAACTCCAAAAGATAAGAGTTCCAGGTTAAAGCTGCAGTGTTCTCTCTCTTTCCAGCCTGAATGATTCCAGGTGAGGCTTCTGATTTACTGTCCCTTCTAACCAAGCTACTTAAATCAATAAAGGTAATTTTATGAACAATTCTAAAACCTTACATAGCTGACAAGCAGTTCTGTCATTCTCTCTTCAGGTTCAGTGTGTCAGCTGTAGGACACTCAATATCTTACCAGGCAATTTCCTTGTATTTCTGGTTCTGTAACTGTGCTCTAAGTACCAAGTTTGAAGAAAATGTTATTTTATGTAAAGTAAAGGGCACTATTTTATGTTTTCAAATTAACAAAAATACTTCCCAGATGGGATTTAAAATATAGCAAAACATTGCAGTGATTTCTAAGGTAGAAAGTTACGGTAGTTTTGGGTGGTTTTTTTTCCCCACTAATGTCTAAATACTTGTGAGAATTAATACATATTTTCAAGAAATGTTAATGAATAGAATGTAGGAATGTAAAATAATAAGAATCATATATACAAATTACACATTCAGATAAAACAGATACAGAATAATAAACAGGTTATCTTTTCAAAAACTGTGTTATTACTGATAATAAACTAATTTAAGAAAATTTCTTCTAAATATATGATAATTGATTTATAAATCTGACTACTAATTTTTCTTTAAGTTTTTTTTAGGTGATTTACTTTACCATTCAATCAAACATAATAAAGTAATCTTGGTAAATTTGGCTCAAGAAAATTCAACTAGTGGCATTTGTATTTATGAGAATTTTCAAATTTCTGTAATTAATGTGTTTTTCCTTTTTTAGGTGTAAAGTTCTTTTTGATTAATTTCTGAATTAAAATGATTTCCTTGAACAAAGTGAGTATTCCAATGAATACACATTTACATTTTTATCATCTGATATGTTTTATTTTGTGACTGAAACATTTTTTACTTAAGCAGAAATACCTTCCCCTCTTAAATGGGGAAAAGTAAAAATTCCTAAGAATAAGGTATTTTATTTCTTACTAGTGGAATGGTTAATAATCAAAATATAGTTTTATAATCTAATTTACTGTTAATCCTATGTTCAGGAAGAAGGACAACTTTAGTTGATGCTAGAATTAGGAAGAAAACTAAAAATTAGACAGATATTTTCATTGTAATTGGGGAAGCATGTTGAACATGGACTATGTACCCTACAGGAAGCTGTAACTTTCATTTATTGGTACACAGAGACTGATTGCAGGACTTGAGAAAAAAACTGCATTAGTCCCTAAAATTTTTTGCAAATTAATAATAATATTGATAGTAAAGACAGTCTCTCCATAGTTTATATTATTTTATATATCTGTTCCTATGATGTTAAATTCATTCAACTTGAAGAAATATTAATACTCTTTCTTCTGTATCTATGGCAAAACTAACTTGATTCTAAATTCATTTAGGTGGGCATATATAAAAGTATTTTAAGAGATTGCTGTTTTTTGAAAAGACTTGTCTTTGTGTTCTTACCCTTCTAAATCTTCCTGAAATTTAAGTCAATGTTTTATTTTTTCTTTTTATTATTTTTTATAATGCTGCCCTGTTATCAGTGAAGATGAATAATTGTCAAATCTTTTTCTAGAAATGGATTTCTAAGCCTGAGAAAGGCCTTGGCAGATTATCAGTCCTTTCCATTTATGGCAATGGTATTGGATAACATTGAAGGTCAATCAGGAAATCCATGAAGAGTCTAGAACCAAAGGAGCAGCCTTTGGAAGGGCCTTGAGAACATTATTGGGTCACTTGAGAGGCCTTTTCTTTTCAGTCTAAAGAATTTTTTAAATTCATTTTATGATTTCGCCTACAGCTAATTCATAGAACCACTGGACAGATAAGCAAACAATAGTCAATTTAGTCAAACTTCTTAAGTTGTGACAGAAAGCTTCACCCCTTACAAGTTGGTTATCTTCTCCATTAAAGCCTAATGGGGAGTATTATTTAATATAATCTAATAACCCCTCCCATAATACTTTCCTAATATTTTAGTTCATATATTTAAAGTTTATTAAAATGAAGTCAATATAAAATAAATTAGCAATAAATGATTGAACTGTGTTTGTACTTGTTACAGGTTGGCATTGGTGAGAGAGGAGACATAGTATTATTTTTGAGCAACATCTCCTTTTTCACATAAAGAAAATAAGGTGATTTAATTGTCTTATCACTAATAAAAGTATTAACTACAGTCACTTGAGTGAAATTTCTAGAATTAAAGAGAAGAAACATCAATGCATTCTTAATAAATGGGCACACTTTATACCTTGTGTCTATATTAAATTAGCAGATAATATGTGGTCAGCAACAAAAAATACTGGTTTTATGAATTGTCCTTATGCTAAAACGTATGTATTAAATCTGGCTGGGTGCAGTAGCTCACACCTGTAATCCCAGCACTTTGGGAGGTGGGTGGATCACTTGAGGTTAGGAGTTTGAGACCAGCCTGGCCAGCATGGTGAAACCCCATCTCTACTAAAAATACAAAAATTAGCCATGTGTGGTGGATTATGCCTGTAATCCCAGCTACTCTGGAGGCTGAGGCAGGAGAATCACTTGAACCTGGGAGGCAGAGGTTGCAGTGAGCCAAGATCATGGCACTGTACTCCTGTCTGGATGACAGAACAAGAGTCCATCTCAAAATAAATAAATAAATAAAATAAAATAAAAAATAACAAAACATATGTATTAAATCTGATTACTGAACACATTGTTTTGGTTAGGAATTTATTTCAGTGTTATATATAATGTAATGTTTTTCAATAAATTTTCATTTAGAATTCATCCTTTTCTTCATAATTGCTGTCATCATTTGTCACATTATATACAGGTAAGCTGATTTATACGCAGGTATTAAAACTGCAGCATTTAGACTCCAGATCTTTCTAGAAGTTAGCAAATATAAACCATAAGGGGAACATATCCACCATATAGATTTTGTTAAAATAAAACAATAAAAATCATGCCAAAGTTCATTGCATTATTTTCATTAAAATCATACTAGTTCAAATTTTGAATGCCTGCTGCTGGAAGTCTATAAAAGAAATCATAGGTTACATCAATAAATAATGACACTTTGCCACAAATGATGAATAGTTTTAACTCTCTTGTTCTTTAATTTATATGTCTTTTAGGCCTATTCTCTCTCTGTCTCTCTCTCTCTCTCTCTCTCTCACACACACACACACGCACACAGACATACACATACACAAACACACATATATATGATTTACAATATTCCTAAGTGCCCTACTTGTAAGGTTTCTGTCCATGCCATGAGACTTATATCCTAGACGAAACCAGTCTGAACTGTGAAAATCCTCATTTCCACTGGGAATTTTATTTTTAGATTTTCACTCTCCATCCATCTGCCTTTGAGCAATTTTCTGTGCTTCAAGCATGAGCAAGCAATATTAATCCAATTTCTAGTTTCTGTGAGGCACATTATGTTAGATCATATGCACTTCAGTGCTTCTTCTTAGAAACTTTGTGTTTACTTAACTGTTTCACTATCAGCCTTTATCCAAAGAGTAGCAAAGAAATACACCAAACCAGGTTAATTTTATTTTCTATCTTAGGAAACAGCGCAATGATTCAAGAACAATGGAATCATATGATATGATGAAATACTATCTGACACAGAGCAAAATTACACCTTGATATTTGAGTGGATATCAATAAACTATAAAAGAATAGCTTATTGCTCTAATGCTCAGATACTTAAATTATGTTTGAGGGAGTAAATGAAAACTTCTTCAATTTTAATAAAATAATATAATTTTATATGAAATCATTATAATTTGTTTACATTTACTTTAATCCCTTCCAAATTATCAATATGTCTACTCTGGGTGGAATTATTCTAGAACTAGGGTAATGTGAATTTGAAACCTGTAATAACTTTTAAAAGCCAAATGTAAATATTGTAGAATTTATTCTTTGTTATTTTCCAAATATATCCACTGCCCCTCCTCGCCACAAAAAAACACATTATGTCTGCATGATGCAAACCTTTAAATAACTATTGATAATTTGATTAAACATTAGATTGTATTAAAAATAAATCTGAATGAATGAGCATTTTAATATTCTTTAAATTTCCTGGGTCATTCCAAAGATATTAACCAATTTAGTTGTTTTATCTAAAAGAAGTACAATTTAAACATATCAATCTATCAACATCTTTTTAGTAGTGCCACAAATAAACAGCTGGTCCTGAAAATTTCATGTAAGCGAGAACTTAGAACATATGTTCTTCAACTTAGAGAAGATTTAATTCAATTTTACACATATTTATGTAAGGACTAAGTAATAGGTACAAGCTATGGTAGTTACTGCCCCCCACAGAAAAATCACTGCATGGTAATAAAAGGAAATAAAAAGAAAATAAAGGCTCATAAAGAAAGAAGAAATAAAATATATTCAAATCCGCTTTAGGTTTAGAAACTATTTGCTTCACCTTCAAAGCACATTATTTTGCTCTGCCACAGAAGAATAAATGTTTAATAGATCCTTGCAATGTGAAATAATTAATGCCAGAGCTGAGCTCAGATGCTGATCTTTTTCCTTAAATTTCAGGACTATTCTCAATGCATCACTACTGTTCAATAGAAATATTAGGATATTACCTAGGAGGGAGCACTTTGATCTATTATCAGCTATTCTCACACATTTGAACCCTATGGTGAATTAAAATGACAGACAAAATTGAAATGTGTTACAAAGAAAACTTATTTTAAATGGGTGGAAGGAGAAAGGAAGAAATCAGAGGAACAAATGTAACAAAGTGTCCTTGAGCACCAAGGACAGAGTGTGGACTGGAGATGCTAAACCCAGAGCATAAACACAAACAAATTTACAAGCCTTAGGAATAAAAGATAAAAACTAAGACTACCAAAACCAGGAACACAATCTGGGTTGATTACTGTCCCAAAGGGAAACAAAATTTAACCCATTGAAAAGATTTCTCAAAAGCTTCAGGCAGAGTTAGGGAAACGAAAAAGGTACAGCAAGTGAGGCATCCAGATACTAGCAATGTCAGAGACATTTCTACCCATAGATTGAAGAAAAAAAGGATAGGTAACATTTTTACAGTTCCTCAATGGGAACTCGAACTACTGGCGAAAGGGCTACCCAAGTAGTTGTGGAGAAAAGCAGCTGCAGACAAAAAGAAAGAAAGAAAGAAAAAAAAGCGTCCTCAAAGCAAAGGAGAATGGGGGATCTTCACTCTTGCCCTCCAGTCTCTTATTGGTGCTTTCCCTGTGTTAAACCTAATCATAAACCATCCAGCATCGGATCCCCAGGGGCAATAACGAAATGGGGTGACACCTGAGGTGATGAGAGAAAAAATGGATAGGGCGAGCAAGTAAAAAAAATAACCACGTAATTCATCTATGCTCAAATTTTCAAGGTTCACCATGAAGAAAAAGACCAGTTTTTCTATTATGGTTAAATTTTAACTTTTTTAAAAAAAATTTATGGGTACGTAAGAGTTGTAGAGGCCAGTCACAGTGGATCATGCCTGTAATCCCAGCACTTTGGGAGGCCGAGGCGAGCAGATCACCTGAGGTCAGGAGTTTGAGACCAGCCTGGGCAACATGGTGAAACCCTGTCTCTACTAAAAAATCAAAAATTAGCCAGGCGTGGTGGCACACACCTATAGTCCCAGGTACTTGGGAGACTGAGGCAGGAGAGTCACTGGAACCCAGGAGGCGGAAGTTGCAGTGAGCCGAGATCATGCCACTGCATTCCAGCCTGGGTAACAGAGTGAGACTGTCAAAAAAAAAAAAAAAAAGTTGTATATGTTTATGGAATGTATGTGATGTTTTGACAAAAGCATACAATGGGTAATGATCAAATGAGGGTACTTGGGATAGCCATCATCTCAAATGTTTACCCTGACTTTGTGTCGGGAACATTCCGCATTCCATATTCACTCCTCTAGTTATTTTGAAATACCCAATAAGGTCGGGCGAAGTGGCTCACGCCTATAATCCCAGCACTTTGGGAGGCTGAGGCTTACAAATCACAAGGTCAAGAAATTGAGACCATCCTGGCCAACATGGTGCTACCCCGTCTCTGCTAAAAATACCAAAATTAGCTGGGCGTGATGGCGCACGCCCGTAGTCCCAGCTACTCGGGAGTCTGAGGCAGGAGAGTCGCTTGAACCCGGGAGGCGGAGACTGCAGAGAGCCGAGATCGTGTCCCTATACTCCACGCACTGCAGCCTAGTGACAGACTGAGACTCCATCAATAAAGAGAGAGAGAGAGAGAGAAAGGAAAGAATGAAAGAATGAAAGAAACACAATATATTGTTAACTGTTGTCACATTTAGCTACCAAAGTTGTCACATTTAGCTACCAAACACTAGATCTTATTCCTTCTAACTGTATTTTTATACCCATCAATCATCCCCCCTTTAATCTCTCCTCCTCAGTACCCTTTAGAGCGTCTGGTAACCATCATTCTACTTTTTAACTTCCATGAGATCAAATTTGTAATGCCAATATCTGAAGGAGAACATGCAATGTTTGTCTTTCTGTGTTTGGCTTATTTCCCTTAACATAATGTAACATCCTCCAATTCCACTGAGGCTGTGGCAAATGACAGAAATTCATTCTTTTCATGGCTGAATAATATTCCACTGTGTATATATACCATATTTTCTTTATCTATTCATCCATTAATGGACACTTAGGTTGATTTCATATCTTGGCTACCATGAGTAGAGCTGCAATAAACACGGGAGTGCAAATATCTCTTTGATGCATTAATTTCATTTCTTTTGAATATATTTGCAGCAATGGCATTGCTGGATCATATGGTAGTTCTATTTTTAATTTTCTTAGGAACCTTCATACTGTTTTCCACAGTGGCTGAACAAATTTACATTCCCACCAACAGTGTATGAGCATTCCCCCTTTCTCCATATACTTGCTGCCATCCAGTTTTGTTTGTTTGTTTTTGATAAAAGCCATTTTATCTGGAGTGAGATGATATTTCATTATTTTTGACTTGCATTTCTCTGATGATTAGTGAAGTTGAGCATTTTTTCATATACCTGTTGGCCATTCATATCTTTTGAAAAATGTCTATTCAAATATGTTGCCCATTTTTAAATTAGATTCTTTGTTATTTTGTTATTGAGTTTTTGAGTTCCTTATATATTCTGGCTATTCATCTCATATCAGTTAAATAGCTTGCAAATGTTTTCTCCCATCCTGTTTCTGGGTAGTTTCCTTTGCTGTACGGAAGCTTCTTAGCTAGATGTGATCCCATTTACCCGTTTTTGCCTTGGTTGCTTATGCTTTCCAAGTCTTACTCAAAAAGTCTTTGCCCAGACCAAGGTCCTGTAGCATTTCCCCAATGATTCCCTCTAGTAGTTTTGTTACATCAGGTCTTAGATTTAACTCTTTAATAATTTTGAATTGATTCTGTATATGAGGAGCAATGGTAGTCTAGTTTGATTCTTGTGCCTGTGAATATCCAGTTTTCCCAGCACCACTTTTGAAGATACTGGCTTTTCCCCAGTGGATGTTCTTGACACCTTTGTTGAAAATGAGTTGACTGTAAATGTATAGATTTATTTATTTGTCCTCTATCCTGTTCCATTGGTCTATGTGTCTGTTTTAATACCACTGCCATGCTATTTTGGTTACTATAGCACAGTATAATTCGAAGTCCGGTAATGTGATTCTTCCAGTCTTGTTCTTTTTGCTCAGGATGACTTTGGCAATTCTGGGTCTTCTGTGGTTCCATGTAAATTTTAGGATTTTTTTTTTCTATATATGTGAAGAACATCATTAATACTTTGATAGGTATCACATTGAATCTCTGCTTTTGGTAACACGGACATTTTACCAATAAGATTTTTCCAATCTGTGAAATATTTAATTGAACTATAAGTGGTGTAGAAAGCTATTTCTAATTTTGCAAATTACCAGCTCCCCATGCCAGCTAATGCCTGTGCTTTGGAAGACAGAGCCACAATGTCAGTGGCATTGTTACTTTAAAACAAAATATACAGTAATTTGGGGAATTCGCATTACTTCATTTTTTTGAACTTAATAGGTATTGAATTTCATCTTTTAGTTATTTTATTTAATATATCCATCTGTAGGTCAGAATTAACTTCATAGCAAATAAATTTTATTTTATAAAACATTTGCTTATAAATAGAAATTTTAAAGAAACTACATATTAGTTTTGATTTTGGTACAATTTATTTTGAAAAGTATGACCCAGTGCCCAAAACGGGAAGACTATATAAACTCAGGAGTATTCATTTTCTTGGTTTTATGGTGGTAATATGTCAAAACATTTGTGTATATTTTTTTCCTGAAGCTCACAAAGATCACTAGATACAAAAATGGCAAAACCAGTCTGGGAAAGCCAAAAACAAAAAAAGGAAATGGAGAGCTGTCTCCTGTCCAACTTCTGTTCTATTAGTCATAATTTTTCCTATAGTATTATCCATTAGGATACTTTTAATTTGAACTAATGCTTCCTGAGTCCGCTCTTACCATGACGTTTGTCATTAATAATGCACTCATCAAAAAACTTATATCTTTCCCATGTTTTAAAATTAAATTAGTGATAGTGGAAATAGTTCTATTTGAGAGGAGCATGTATGTGAGCTCAAATCCTGTTCAGCCTTCTCTTCCATCTCTCTGTAAATAAACATGTCCATACACTCATATTCTCTTGCTTTCTCATTTTGGACTTGTGATAGCAATACCTGCTAGTGATCAGTTTCCCTTTCCTTCTGAGGTTAAAGTAGATATTACTGATGCATGGGGAGTCTTTCTTATTGAATGGAGATACAACTGAAGAGTATTTTTAATCATTCATCTGCAGCCCGAGTAAATTGATAGGTGTTTGCAAGAAAGTTGAGACCTATTGCTCTTCCCTTAGCTAGTTACTCATCATGGAATTTTGGGCTGAATCTTCAGATATAAATTGGAATTAAAATGCTTATTTTTAAAGAATTTGTTTATATTTTATAAGATGATGTATGAAAAATATCTGATATTTTAAAGGCACTTAGTAAATGTTAGCTTAGTTCCTACTTTCTCCTTCTACCATAAATATCAAGATATTTACACTATTTCATTGTGTGCACACCATGTTGCTAATTTTTGTATGTTTTATATTAATATGTTCCAATTCATCTACTTTTATATGTATTTTATTTAAATAAATTTATCAAAGTTAATATAACATTTCATGTATGACTAATTTACCATACATATGTCTATGTTTAGTTCAACAACTCAATTCTAAAAATATTTTTTGAGCACTTACTAATTATTGTTGCCTCTATGAGAGGTACAATGATGTTCAAAGAGAACTTAGGTAGAATGATTGTGCTTCAAGAGTTCGAAAATTGATGAAGAAATAGATATATACATTAAACATATTTGAAATCTTTGTTGATATTTGCATTGTTTTTAGATGTATTTTAGAAAAATTATCTTCCTTTACAGCAAATCTATTAAGGTTGCTCCCATCTAAGATTAAGTGTCACTAGTCTAGTCATATGTAAGCCAGAATAAAACCATGTAGACATTACAAGAACACTCAGGAGTGGCCTATTTTTGCAGTTTCTTCATGCAATCCAGGAGCAGTCCTGGGAACTTTAAATCTGGATCCTGTAGTTGTTACCCAAAGGTCAGATGGGGTCACAAACATTTTGTTTCTCCAACTTTCCAACTGTTATCTGTTATATCTGTCTGTCTCTGTTTCTCTCTCAAATGCATTTATTCATATGCATAGATCTTTCAAAATAGTACCAAGCCTAAATAAGAAAAACAAACACGTTTTTAACTGCCTCATAACTCACAAGTTCAAATAAGTGCAATAGAGTTAGCACAGTGTCATTGTTATGCAGCGCCATGATAATTCCTCTCCTCCAGCTCCCCACCCTCCTTTTAAAACATGCTATTTCAGGTTTACCTGGAATAATAAATGGCTAATGCTAAACTGTATATCTTTTACAGCCTGCTACCTTAGCTACACTAAGACCAGGTGGAAGCCTTGAAATTACTTCTTATAAGTACTTGATTACATTTTCAGCCAAGGGTCATTCTTCTCCCCAGTCTCTCTATGGGAAAGAGACATTCATTTTCTTCTTCCAGTTATAAGAGCTTTTCAAGAAGGAACAAGTGATCTGTGATTTTGATTACTGTAGAGAAAACTAGTCAAATAAGGACTTAGAAGACACCATTGCATTTGTTAATTAGTAGGTCGTTGCTGAATTGAGCTCTCAAAGGCTGTAGTTTCAGCAAATTTGTAGGAGGAAAAATAACAAGAATAAGTTGAGACTGGAAGAAAAAGCACTGTAGGTAATAGTACTATTTTGATCATTTTGTCAATGAAAAAATAGAAAGATTAAGAATTGAGATTGGGGAAACACTGGTTTAAAGGGCTATATTTCAAGCTATCAAAATGAGAATGTTTACTATCCCTGACTAATAAGCCATTGCTAGAGAAAACAAACACAAAAAATACCCCAGAACCTGAATTTGTAGAAAATTATTTTCAAGAGGCAATTTGTGTAGAAGCCAACTTCTTGTCTGGGATGGTTAGATCACTAGTTTTTTTTTGTTTTTGTTTTTTTAATTGTTGGAGACAGTATACAAAGTATTTGTATGTTGGTCTGATTTGTGGGATGATCTTGTTCATGTGTCCAGACCATCAATGAACTACTACAGCTTGTTGGAATGTTCATCATACCTTTATCACTTCACTCTTAGGCTTGGAGGAAGGACTTCTTAAGCATCTGTGAGTGTATGGGGGCAGCCATGGCTTTAGAGGTGATAAGAACATGACCGCTTCCACAGTTCTGGCAATGTTCTAAAAGCTAATACCTGAGTTTGTTAAAAGAACACTACACGTTTCATATAATGGAGACTCCCATGGTTCACCTCATCTCCACACTAGCTGCATTCCACACACTAAGGATTCCCCATGGAAAAGGCATGAAAGAAAACTGGCAACTCAAGGGAACTTTCTTTTCTTATATCAACGATGGTAACAATGAATCAGGCAGCAAACCTCCTCTCTCATCTCTTTTATGGTTTTCTTCTAAACTTAACTCTAAAAGTCTCATTCATCAATGAGGCCAACTGAACCAATCACTCTTGCTTCTAAGCATTGCATAGTGAGAGTGAGGGCTGGTTGAGGCAACACACTGACCATCAGTGAATGTGGGCTTCAGGGTCAGCTCACCTCAGTTAGAATCTTGCTCTGTTTCTTGCTAGGAGGGTACTGTCAAATCACATAACCTACGGAATTCTAAGTCTTCTCATCTGTAACATGGAGGGAATGGTAATACCTTTACCCTAGAGTTCCTGTGAAAAGTAAATGAGATAATTTCAGTGATTTACTTAGCATAGTCAATGGCACAGAGTAAACAATCAATTAAAAACTGTCAATATTGTCTATCCTCTTATTTTTTTCTACCATCTTTATTAAAAATAAATTTATATACATTTTCCCAGTGTTCAGCAAAGCATAGCTTCTGTTTGATCACTGACTAATCATGAGTTCCTGGCTCAGATCACATGAAAAGCAAGCCCTGAAATCTTTGGGGAAATCTACAGAAAAGCAAGGCTGGCCAGGATTATTAATAACCAGATGAACAATAGAAAAACATATATATTTTGTGTGTCTATTATGTGTCTGTTTGTACTTTTGTTAGTTACGTTTCTAGAAATGGAAATTGCAAGAGTAACAATGAGAAGATATCAGCAGTATTATATGCTAACAGATGAGGTGCTTTTGTCTATGTTTGCTTTCAAAACAAGACTATATGGAAAGAAAATCATTTCCTAGTATAGGCTATAAAATATTGTTACCTGGAATTTCTTCCTAAGGAGAAGTTACATCATCAAATATAACTGAATAAAAATTCTGCTCTTTGTTCTTTTAGAAATTTAGAAAGCACATTATATTAAATACTCTCATAACTTTTTAAAATAGGAATTACTTGATTTTATCTAAAATTTACCCTAAAATGCTGAAATCTCATAGTACTAATGTTTTGTACAACTCACTCTGTAAAATGTTGGAATAGTTTGAATTCACATTTCTTATTCCATCTCTGGCTAAACACTGATAAATTTCTCTTATAAATACAGAATACCTACGCTCCTGCTGAAAATTTGCATGACTGGAGTAGAAACTGACTGCAATAGTAAAGATAGTGGCGAAAAAGACACACAGAATGAGATCTGATGAACTGTGCTTTGTACAGGTCAGTGGTTGGAACTATGGGGAAAGAGAACCTGTTGCAAAACTCTTATTTTTAAAAAATAAAATATAAATATACTCTGCATTCTGCCTCAGAAAGTCTTTCATATTCTGCAAAATATGATTATGCTGTATAATATTTCTACAGTCTTCCTCTAAGAGAAGAGGTTTAGGAGGAGCTGAAGTCATATGCTAGCCCTTACAGCTCAGACTCCATCAGCGATGTCTGATGGACCATCAGCAATGTCTCCATGCTGTGCTATTACACTGCAATTTGACACTGCATTGTTGGAAAAGAAAAACAAATTATAAGACTGTGCTTTTTAGAAAGCTGTATTTCTAGATAAAATCTCCTTTCATGTCTTTTATTCTATAGTGATTGAAACATTTACAATATCAATTTTAAGCAAAAAGCTGTTGGTCATGATTTAGCACCAATTACAATCATGAATGCCCTATATGTGTTTCTTTCATCATTATGGTTTTTGAGATAGAAAATGCTTTGAAACCTCAAGAAATTTAGTTGAACTTTTATTTTTCCACTAGTATATCATATTATAAAGGGCTGTTTTACTCTTCAAAACGTGAATGTAGACTGTTCTCTTTTATAAAATAAGAGGAATTGATTGTTTCTGCTCCTATATTATTTATTCTTTTGATTTATTTGTTGTTACTCAAGTGAGTTTCAAAGATAAGAAATGTAAGTTTTGTATCTTCTGAAACCTTATAGATGAGTAAAGGAAACAAACTTTTAATCAAAATAATTTCCGGAAGCTGGTGAAGTACCACAGTAAATGAATGTGCCAAGTGTCATGTATTGTGGTACCATGAAGGTTGAAGTAAGCTATTCTCCTTCGTGTGGAAAGAAGCATAGAGTGAAGTAGACTAGGTTTGACCTAAGTTCAATCTTCACAGAAAAAATTACTAAAATGGGGCTTAGCAGGTGAATAGAACTCAAGTATTATAGGATATAAAAGGCAGAGAATCATAGAATCATGTGAACTGCACAGAAGTTTCACAGTTTTCACAATGTAAACACTTGGAGCTACGCTAGGAAAAATCTTAAGTTTATAAAATGGAAAAATTAACTATATCTATATGCAATTAAGATGCCAGGTGGATAGTTCCAAGCTGACACATAGGTTGAAATTCTGGGAGTTCAGATAGTTTATTGCATCATTAACTCATCTGGAACACATAAATATTAGCTGATCTGGGATACTGAAGAAACAACTGTTTTAATGAAAACAAGATATAATTTTTATAATGCTATGTTTGAGGTGCTTGTGTGCATGAAGATGGACTATCTACTGGAGGAATTAGACATTCATTTAATTCTTAAGAAAGAGACATGGGCTATGGTGAAAAATTTGGAAGATATTATCTAATTTTTAACAAAAAATATTATAACTATTTTAAGGTAGGCACTTTTATAGGTTCTAGGAAAATATCTTGTGAACAAGGTGACAGATGTCTTATATCCTTGGAGTTGCCAATCCATTGAATGAAAGGAAAAAAAGGTTTCCATGTGCGTAGTAGATCACATTTTTCCAGATTATCCAATTTTAATGTTTCCTTCTATTTGAGCTATTTTACCACTCAGTCAACTTATAGATATCTGATGGCAATGCAAAATAATTATTGCTAATAGATACACAAAATTCTGCCCATTGGAAATTCAATTGACTTCCTTCCACCCCCATGTAAAAATTCTTCATTGCCTCTATTTACATAGTCTTTTGAATTCCTGAATTGTAAATGTGTCTATTCTTTGAATTCTCCATCTCATTGGTTAAAACATCATCTCAATAATTAGGTAAATGAAATATTTAATATATTTTTTATTTTATATCTGTACAAATCCTTCCATAGAAAATAATCCTAATGTAGAGACTATAGAAATTCAACATGCATTTACAATACAATTAATGCTTTGAAAGGAACTACAAGTCTAATTGGAAAGTCTACCACAGGTACATTAGGCCATTTCCTCCCAATGAGGCAATACAAAGACTAGGGCCAGAAGGTTTGGTAGCAATTAGCCAGCTGAATAAATGGAAGTTTGAAACAGAAGAAACAAAGTTCAAGGACCTGGAGGCAAATAAAGGAGTTGCTGAATTTAAAGATAGGGTTCTATTATATTTGGATAAAATAAAGAGGGAGAGCTTAAAATACAAAAAGGCAGTCAGGGCTAAAATCGGAAGCTCTTCCAAGAGTATCTACTTTCTCTCAAGGACAACTAAATGATTGTATTAGTCTGTTCTTGTACTGCTATAAAGAAATACCTGAGACTGGATCATTTATAAAGAAAAGAGGCTTAATTGACTCACAGTTCCACAGAATGTACAAGAAGAATAATGCTGGCATCTGCTCAGCTCAGGCGGAAGCCTCAGGAAACTAACAATCGTGGTAGAAGGGGAAGGGGAAGGGGAAACATACACATCACATGGCCAGAATAGGAGCAAGAAAGAAGAGAGGAAGTGGTACACATTTTTAAACAATGAGATATCATGAGATTTAACTCACTATCATGAGAACAGCACCAAATGCATGGTGCTAAACCATTCATGAGGAACTGCTCCCATTATCCAATCACCTCCCACCAGACCCCATCTCCAACACTGGGGATTACAATTTGACATGAGATTTGGTAGGGACACAGATCCAAATCATATCATTTCACACCTGGCTCTTCTCAAATCTCATGTTCTACTCACATTTCAAAACTAATCATGCTTTCCCAGCAGATCTCCAAAGTCTTAACTGATTCCACCATTAACTCAAAAGTCCACAGTCCAAAGTGTCCTCTGAAACAAGGGTAGTCCCTTTCTCCTATGAGCCTATAAAATAAAAAACAAGTTGGTTACTTCCAACATACATTTAAAGTACAAACATTGGGTAAATATTCCCAGTCCAAAAAGGAGAAATCAGCCAAAACAAAGGGGCTATTGGCCCCATGCAAGTCCAAAACCCAGCAGGGCAGTCATTAAATCTTAAAGCTCAAAAACAATCTCCTTGATTTAATGTCTCACATCCAGGGCACACTGATGCAAGTGGTGGGCTCCCAAGACATTGGGCAGCTGTTGCTTTGCAGAGTTTACCCCCGTTACTGCTCTCATGGGCTGATGTTGAGTGTCTCTGGTTTTTCTATGCACATGGTGCAAGATGCTACTGGATCTACCATTCCAGGGTCTGAAGGATGACAGTCCCCTTCTCACAGCTCCACTAGGCAGTGCCCCAGTGAGGACTCTGGGTGGGGGGCTCCAACTCCACATTTCCCCTGCACACTGCTCTAATAGAGGTTCTCTATGAGGGCTCCACCCCTGCAGCAGGCTTCTCTCTGGACATCCTGGCTTTTCCATACATCCTTTGAAATCAAGATGGAGGCCCCCAAACCTCAGCTCCTTCATTCTGCATACCTACAGGCTTACCGCCATGTGGAAGCCTCCAAGGTTTATGGCTTGAACCCTCTGAAGTAAAGGCCTGAGCTGTACCTGAGCCCCTTTGACCTATGGCTGGAACTGGAGTGGCTAAAATACATGGAGCAGTGTCCCTAGGCTGCACAGGAGAGTAGGGACCTGGGTCTGGCCCATGAAACCATTATTCTCTCCTAGGCCTCCTGGCCTGTGATGAAAGGGGCTGCCACAAACTTCTCGGAAATGCCCTCAAGCCCTATTTCCCATCAATCATCTTGGCCATTATCTCTTTCCTTTCTACTTATTCAAACTTTTGCGTCTGGCTTGAATTCCTCCCCTTAAAATGGGCTTTTCTTTTCTACCACATGACCAGGCTGCAAATTTTTCCGAACTTTTACACTCTGTGTTTCTTAAATGTAAGTTCCAATTTCAGGTCATTTATTTGTTCATGTGTATGAACTTAGGTTGTTAGAGGCAGCCAGGCTACCTCTTGAATGTTTTGTTGCTCAGAAATTTCTTCCACTAGGTACCCTAAATCACCACTCTGAAGTTTGAAGTTCCATGGATCCCTAGGGCAGGGGTACAATGCAGCCAGTTTCTTTGCTAAGGCATAACAAAAGTGACCTTTGCTCCAGGTCACAAATAGTTTTTAATTTCCATCTGAGACCTCTTCAGCCTAGCCTTTACTGTCCATATCACTATCAACATTTTGTTCACAACCATTTAGGCAGTCTCCAGGAAGTTCCAAACTCTCTCATTTTCCTGTCTTCTTCTGAGCCCTGCAAACCCTTCCAGCCTCTGCCTTTTACCCAGTTCCAAAGTCACTTACATGTTTCAGGTATTTTATAGCAATGCCCCACTCCTTAATACAAATGTCTGCATTAGTCTGTTCTTGTACTGCTATAAAGAAATACCTGAGCCTAGGTATTTTGTAAAGAAAATAGGTTGGCTGGGCATGGTGGCTCATGCCTGTAATGCCAGCACTTTACAAAGCCAAGGGGGACGGATTATGAACTCAAGAGATCAAGACCATCCTGGCCAACATGGTGAAAGCCTGTCTCTTCTAAAAATACAAAAATTAGCTGGGCGTAGTGGTGCACACTTATAGTCTCAGCTACTCGGGAGGCTGAGGCAGGAGAATCACTTGAACCCGGCAGGCAGAGGTTGCAGTGAGCCAAGATCGTGCCACTGCACTCCAGCCTGGGCAAGACAGAGTGAGACTCCATCTCAGAAAAAAAAAAAAAGAAAGAAAGAAAGAAAATATGTTTAATTGGCCCACAGTTCTGGAGGCTGTACAGGAAGCATGATGCTGACATCAGCTCGGCTCCTGTAGAGGCCTCAGGAAACTTACACCTATGGGGGATGGTGAATGGGAAGAACACACACACACACACACACACACACACACACATATAAAACCTTATTTCTATAGGTAAAAGAGCTCATATACACACACACATTTCTAGATGGTGACAGAAAAATACATTTAATGGTGGCAAGGTGGAACCTGACAACTGATTAGGAATAAGTAGAGGAGAAGCGTTTTTTAACATATTTATAATAATAGCATCTTGAACACAGAGCTCAATTCATACATGTTAAATGAGTGAGTGTGGGATGAAGAATCCAAAATGACGGCTAGAATTCTGGATTAGTCAACTGGGTGACAGGCAGTGCTATTTATTAAGAAAGAGTTTGTCAAATGAGAAAGAGTCTTAAATATGTTTAAATGTTGATAATCACCAATAAAAAGAAAAGTCAAATAATAAAGAAAAATTATAAATAATATTCAGTAGGCAATCTAATATCAATTTATTCTCCCCTCTGAGTGAACATTTACTTGTTGCTATTATACGTATAAAGAACTATAATGACAGGATTATTAGAAGGAATTCCAATTACGAAAGTAAGTTATCTCTGGATTATTTTCAAGTTAAAGTCTCTTGACATTCCAATACTTATAAGAAGGTTTTATCCAAGCACTGATTTTGTGTATCATTGGGATGAGATCACGGCTTTGGAATTATTCTCTTTTAATTTCTAACCTCCTATCATGTGCTACTTTCATCAAATACCTAATACCCAGATAATTCGTATATATCCATTTTCACCAACAGCTACATAATTTTTGTCCCAATAACATGGTCCCCACAAATGTAATTCAAACTCCTTTACAGTTCATGAATTAATATTTCAACAAACATGGGCTTGTTTTGTTGTTTAAAAAACAACAAAAAGTCAACTCACCCTTGTTTTCATTGAGATAAATTTATTACTTATATGTTGCTTTCTTCCAAAAAGATTTAGGTGATGTAAAAAATACATGCAAACAAGACAACTGCTAATATATAATGCTTATAACTAATGCTATGAAAATAATGGGGAACCCTACAGACCACCAGATATGCCTGTACAGTTTCCGTAATTGAATGTTCAATTGAGCTCTCAGCTTAGGTAGAGACAAACTATAACAGTGGTTTCATATACTTTTCATTGTCGAATAAAATAAGATGATCAGTTCCTCAGGATCATTAGTATTATTTCTTAGAAGTGAATTTTAAAAGGAATTTGTCATTTGGAACCCTATTCAATGTATACCGAACATAACAGAGAATGCCATTAAAACTACTTTTGCAGTAGAATACATAATTCTTTCCAAATTCAAATCAAATAAAATTTTCAAATAAAATGGTGAATGTTGAATTTAACCTGGGCCCTGTGCTCATAGAAAATGGTTATGGTTAGGACATCTCCCTATTCCTAGCACCACTTTTTTTTTTTTTTTTTAATTCCAGTAGAAAACCAACTGCAAAAGAACCACCCTTCCCTATGTTATTCATTGTCTCTTCTTTTTCACCACTCTAGGAAGACTCGCAGATATCCTTTTTGTTCACCTGCCTCTATAAAATCCAAGATATCCTTCTTTTTATTTGAAATCTTTCTCATTATGATCATCCTTCCTATGCAACGCCTGAATAAAATCATCTTAATCATGCAGTGCATGCTGTCCTTCAGGTTACTTTGAGGCTACGTGGGAATTGGGAGTATAACATTCGAGCATTACTGTTTTCAGGGTCTCAATTTTAGTCACTTTTCTAACTCTTTTTTCTTATTTAAATATAGTTTAGACAGTATGTGAGATAAGTAATTCCTAATAATTTTGAAAAGTTTAATTTTTATACATTTATTTTATGAATCTCCAGGCTTCAAGCATTCCCAAAGCTTAATGCTTTTTACCTATATGTATTAATTATTCTAAATCAGAGAGAATAACAGGTAGTTTTATGAAGATGAATGAATAATCAGGTAAAATTGAAGATAGAAAAGAAGAAAAAGAATAAAAGAATAGCTTCAAGGTTTTTATTCTCTTCAGATCTTTAGTGTTGATAGCTAATTTTTTTTTCAGAATCTCTCATCTATGTGCTAACATTTTCTAGTAGCTATTTCCACAGAAATGAGTTTATTATGACATTTCTATTTGCATATTCTGGTTTAATTGCTTGCACTGTCGGTCCTTTTCTGGTGATAACGGAATATAAAACAAGAAACTCTGCTCCTAAACATTTATATATTTGAGTGTTGGCACGTCCTGTTCTTAGGTACAACTTTCAATTCCCTTCTTTACTTCATTGTCTAATTTACATATTTTAAGCACTGTTCTTCCCTCCAGAAAATATCAAAGATTTCCTTCACTTTGTTTCCTTCCAATCTGAAACTAAAATGAGCTGTTCTGGAAAACACAGACAATACTCTTTTCACATGAGAGACACTCTGGGCTTTTCCATCTGAACTGGCCTTCTGCTAAAGTGCCTTAAGCAGAACCTCTGCAGAGTTCATACTAAGCAGTCCCCACACCTTCTGCCCATCCAACCTCCAATCTGAATCCCAAATATTTGATAATCACTCACAAGTTTTTTCATGGCAACCATGTAAGAGAAGTGAATACAACTACACCATTGTACAACATAAAAGATTTTATTTACTTACCATTATAGAAATTAATTTGTGACCAATAATTAAAACTTCAGTTATAATGAGAATAAACATTTTAAGCTTCTTAGAATTACTATTATTACTATAAACTCATACTATTTATATATATTTTATATATTTTATATATATTATATATTTTATATATATTATATATATATTTTATATATATATAATATGTATATATACACACACACACACACATATATATATATTTTTTGAGACGGAGTCTCGCTCTGTCGCCCAGGCTGGAGTGCGGTGGCACGATCTCACTCACTGCAAGCTCCGCCTCCCGGGTTCAGGCCATTCTCCTGCCTGAGCCTCCCGAGTAGCTGGGACTACAGGCGCCCGCCACCAAGCCCAGCTAATTTTTTTGTATGTTTTTAGTAGAGATGGGGTTTCACGGTGTTAGCCAGGACGGTCTCAATCTCCTGATCTTGTGATCCACTTGCCTCGGCCTCCCGAGCCACTGCGCCCAGCCTATTATTCTCACATTTTATTGTATGAAAGCAGATTTATTTCACATAAGACATGGTGAATTTTATTTGCTGGGATCAAAGGAGACATCACTTCTGTTTCCTCTTAACACAGAGTCATTGTTTTGCTGTCACAGTGACTGTAGGTACTGTAAATGATCCACAAACAGCTTTGAAAGAAAAATAAAATATATAAGTCACATGTTATATTATCTTTAAAGGTTTCCTTCCTTTCATGTTACAACTAGGTCTCAAGAGCAGCATTCTCGCATTGTTTAGTCGTATTGTAAATGACAATGCAGAAAAAAAGGAGGTGTAGAAAAGGGGATACAAATTTTAGCAAAAGATTAAAAATCCAAGCATGTACAACATATCCTGTAATTATCTTGAGGAAAACTGGCATATATTTCATATAAACATTTCATTAAAATGCTAAAAAAAAAGCAAAAATATTTTCTCCTTCCCAGCTGAAGTTATTTTTATTAACTACTTCATCATATGCAGATACTCATTTTAGGTCTAATGTTTACTTGTCAAGTTGCTAGTCAAGTAGGAGTATTCTTGGGTAAAATACATCGTTACAACCTTACAACTATTTAGTTAATTTTGAGTTTATCATAACCTTGATGTTCATAGTAATTTCAGAGGGAAGTATTTGAAACATCAGATAGTTGCCAGTTATAAGTATTACTTTTAGAAAACAATTTTTATTAAAGTCAAAGTAGATGCTTATGCTGATAACTTACTGTTAAGTTGTTCATAGTTAATCTCACTAGAAAGTATTACATAGGATGCCAAAAATTTGAAGGAAAAAAATTATATGTAGTTAGTACAATGACCTGAACGAAAGAGGGGAAGACTATTGTGAATATAAACTGTCATTAAAGAATCCATCTATTGATGGACTTATTGCTAATTTTAAAACTTAAGAATAAAAAAAGACCCCAATAAAACTATTGAAAAACAACAGTGCCTGAAAATATAAGCAGTCCCCTTATTTTACTTAGACAAACTGAAATTAGAAAAACTTATCCCCATATATACCTTGATTTAGATTTTCCAGCAAGAGCGATTAAGCTTTTTTTTTTTTTGACAGAAAATGGGTAAAAGTGAATAGGTCTTTAAGAAGTCTTGCAAAGCAATCATCATCTGTCTGTTGAGTCTGCTCGGATGTCTCATAAAGGTAAATGCACATTCCCTTTGACTGGTATTCTCATTTTTTTACAGAAATAAAATAGGCAGTTAATTAATAAGCTTCTCACAATATTGTTTGTGTAAATAAAAACAAAAATACTGTGAGTACTCATCAGTAGGCACACAGTTAGATAAATTATACTATATCTATTTATAAAGTACTTTGGAGAATTTTAAATGAAGTAGAGCTACATGTAAGAAAATGAAAAAGTATTTTATTTTATTTATATATGTATATTATTTATTATAACTGAAAAATCAAATAATATGAATCCTGTATTCACTATTTATAAGAAAAATCAATTTGTAGGGGTGTGTGTATATGTAAAGAGAGAAAGAGAGAGTAGATAAAAATCTCTACTTTGAATTCAAGTGTTAAAAATGTGACTTTAATATGTTTTATGTAATTAAATGGAATATTTGTGTTGCTAATTGGTGGGAAGTTAATTTCAGTGAAATTGGGAGTTTATCAGTCAATTTGTCCTAATCCATCTCTCCCCCTGTGTTCTGTCTAAATCTGGGACTAAGGCCTGATGAAGAGTGTAACTCTTGTTCCTCAGAATCTGTCTGTGCTGGAATATGCAAGGATTTATTCATCATTACATGATCTATTGTCACTTCAGACAGTTGGAATGTATAGTGCCCTTGGCTGTGAGTGCAAAACTCTTTGTAAGTAAATGACTTTTCAGTCCAGAGTTAGAAGGATGCACATGAAGCAAAGTTACCCATGTTGCATATGGCCAGGTGTCACTCCCTTCCCAGCATTCAAGAACAAAATGAGAGTAAAGATACAAAATCACTCTTTGATACTGAAATGGGAAAAGTTCCCTTATCCACCTCACAGGGCACGCGATGGGAGTGGGTCCCTTCTCCAGTGCCCCACTGCTCAAACCTCTAGGAGAGCATACAAACAGGCAGGTTGTGGAGTGCTGACCCCATGGCAGTGTCTAGCGGTGAATGTTTACAGCTCCTGAGGCCCCCGTGGGCGTGTGTTACAGTGTGCTCTTTCAGTTTTGGCATCCGAAGGTGGCTTGTGTTAATCAGCTCAGTTAGATCCTTTGCCTTATTGCAAGGACAGAGGGCTATCTGTATCCCAGGTTCTTGCCTTAGCATACCGGAAAAATCAGATCACACGTGGGCTTGGAGAATGAGTGCTAAGTTTATTATTGAGTGATGGTGGCTCTCAGCAAGGTGGATGGGGAGGCCAGAAGGAGAATGGAATGGGAAAGTGGTTTTCTCCTGGATTTGGGGTGCTCAGTGGCTGGACTCTCCTTAGACCACCTGGCCAGATCCCCATTCATGTTATTCCACTGCGGATGGTCTACCGGCATCTGCCGGTGCCTGTAGGCATGCTAATGTGGTTTTAATAGGCACAGGATGGGGATGTGGCAGGCCAGGGTGTTCTTGGGAAATGCAACAAATTCATTTAATTTGCCACATTTGCTAGCAAAACACCAGAAGTTTGCTCTAGGTTCTGCTGCTTGCCGCACCGAAAGCCAATGACTGAGATGAAAAGTAATGCTAAGGAAGTGCCAAGGAAGGCTTTAATCCTGTGCTGCACTCAAGGAGATGGGAGATCAGTCTCAAATCCATCTCCCTGACCAACTAAAACTAGGGGTTTATATGGCAGAGAAGAAATGTAACAATGTGTAAGAAAACAGGAACTATGGAGGGGCCAGGAAGCAATCATGATGAATGAAGGATTTTGCATCTCATTGTTCTGATGCAGTGATTTGGTGAGTTTCAGTTCTTTGATACTTTCTGAGAGACCTGGGGGTCCTTTCCTGAGGAAGAAATTGAGATTAAAAAAATATAAGTTCCAAGCTTTAAGACTAGAAAGGCCAAATTTCATGTTTATTCCCAAAAAACTGTCTATGGTACTCTTGGGTCAATTTCACATTCACAGAAAAATGAAAATGTTCTCAACGAATAAAGAAACATAATTTGAAAAAGTATAATGCTGTTTAATGATACAACTTATCAAAAAAACTAATCAAAACTAGGTTAGTACTTGATTTGAATACATGGGAGAAGGTATAGATATATCAGAGGCCAGAAATCATGCACCATTTAAGCATCCTGCTTACCACACACACCTAACAAATGTCAGCATTCAATGTATTCAGTGGTGAAATATTAAAAGTTTTTCTCCTAAGACAGAAGGAAACATGAATCTCCCTTCTCACAAACTCTATTGAAAATGCCACTGTAACTCCTATCTAATTCAACAATGCAAGAATGAGAAATGAAAAACATAAGCATACAAAAGACGAAATAAAATTCTCATTTTTTTGTAGACTCATGATTTTATATACAAAATATTTTAATTAATCTTTAAAAAAACAATTAGAATCAGTAATTGAACTTTTGAAGTGTGCTGAATAGATCAATATACAAAATTCAAATGTAATTTAATATTCCAATAATGTATAATTAAAATGAAATTAATAAATGAAACCATTTGCAATAGCATCACAAACTTCAATACCTAGGAATAAACCTAATAAACATTGTACAAACATTCCACTCAGTCAACAATATTATTGACAACAATGAATGCAATCTAAATGTTATCACTATCCATGTTCATAGACTGCAATCCCCAATGTTGTGAATGTCAATTCTCTGAAAAATGCTTTGTATATTTAATGCGTTCTCAAACAAAATCTCAGGTTTTTATATATCATTTGACTTTTTAGAACATTACACGCTGATTTTAGAATGTATATGGAAGTCATAAGAGTCAAAGAAAACCAAGAGTCTGAGGCATCAGTAATTAATGCAATGTGATATTGGCATTAAAGAAAAAAGATATGCAAATACCCTTGAGACATATGAGAAAAGTGCTCAACCTCATTAACCACTGAGAAAATTCAGTTTAAATCCCAATGGGAAATCACACCAACAGAAATGATCAAAATTAGGAGACTAACAAATGACAAATTCTGGGCGATAGTGTTTCTATTTGTGCTCACACTGGAGGAATTTTATACTAATACAATCATTCCCGAAAATTATTTAGTAGCATATTATAAATTATCTGTATCTTCTAGAACCAGAAGTTCTTTTTCCTACTATATAGCAATCAGACACAAGTAAAAGTGTGCACCAAATGACATGTAGATGGCTGTTTATAGAAGCATTATTTACAATGATCTCAAACTGGAGATGTGGCAACTGCCCTACAATAGTAGAATACATATAACTTTGTAATGATACAATATTATATAATAATACAATTACTAAGAAAACGTGCTTCATTAAGTACAGTGATTGACTCTTTCTCCCTTTCTCTCACACATACTCACATGCACACACACATACACACAAATTACCTGAAAGAAGCTAGACAAAAAAATCAATATTGTAAAAGGAAAACCCAACCTATGGTGCTAGAAGTTAGGCTAATGTATGCTTTCACAGATAAATGGGGCTAGAACTGAGATAGTTCTTGAGTGCTGCCACAGAGGAACTGGAATATTACATTATTCCTGTGTCCGGAATTGGTGGGTTCTTGGTCTCACTGACTTCAAGAATGAAGCTGTGAACCCTCACAGTGAGTGTTACAGTTCTTAAAGATGGTGTGTCTGGAGTTTGTTCCTTCAGACGTTCACATGTGCCTGGAGCTTCTGCCTTCTAGTGGGTGGTCTCGCTGTCAGGAGTGAAACTGGAGACCTTCATGGTGTTACAGCTCTTAAAATTAGCACGTCTGGAGTTTTTCATTCTTCCCTGTGGGTTCCTAGTCTCGCTGGCTTCAGGAGTGAACCTGCAGACTTTCGTGGTGAGTATTACAGCTCATAAAGGCAGCATGGACCCAAAGAGTGAGCTGCAAAGAGCAAAAGAACCAAGCTTCCACAGGCTGAAAAGAGACCCCAAGCAGTTGCTGTTGGTTGGCTCTGGCAGCCTGCTTTTATTGCCTTATCTGGCCCCACCCACATCTTGCTGATTGGTCTATTTTACAGAGAGCTGATTGGTCCATTTTGACAGCGTGCTGATTGGTGCGTTTACAATCCTTGAGCTAGATACAGAGTCAGAGTGCTAGTTAGCTAGATACAGAGTTAGCTAGATACAGAGCACCAGTTGGTGTATTTACAAACCTTGAGCTAGACAGAGTACTGATTGGTGTATTTACAAACCCTGAGCTAGGCACAGAGTGCTGATTGGTGCATTTACAATCCTTGAGCTAGACACAGAGCCACAGAGTGCTAGTCCTCCAAGTCTCCACTAGGTTAGCTAGATAGAGTACAAATTGGTGTATTCACAAACCCTGAGCTAGACAGAGTGCTGATTGGTGCACATAGGATCCTCCTGCTAGATATAAAAGTTCTCCAAGTCCCCATCCAGTTCAGGAGCCCAGCTGGCTTCACCGCGTGGATCCTGTACCAGGGCTGCAGGCCAAGCTGCCCACCAGTCGCGAGCCACACCTGCACTCCTCAGCCCTTGGGCTGTCCATGGGACTGGGCTCCAGGGAGCAGGGGGCGGTGCCCGTCCAGGAGGCTCATTCCTTGATCTCTCTGTTAATTGACTGTACATATTTACTTTGGAAAATTAAACTTCATGCCCAAGATTTCTATACTTTTTAATATATTTTATACTCAAAAACCTAAAATCTCAAACTATCATGGGCTTGACATAATTCAAACACTTTTTCATACTTTTGCTGATAAAGAAAATTTCAAGTTTACTATATTTACATTATTCTGCTAGCTCACATTATTAAACCAAAAAACATATAAGCATCTGACATTTAATACCTTTCATATTTGTAGGACACCCAACCATACATCTTCTTTGGCATCCCATGTAGGAGAAACTGTATTCCAGCTGTTTCTTTGCCTGTCTGAAATTTATTCCTGAATAAGATCCAGCTGGCTTCAATACAAGTCTATTTTTACTCAGGGGATGCTTAGAAGCACTCATCAAGGTCTTAAAATAGAGGCTAGTGGTGAGACTCAACAAACTACAAGTTAGTTTTTCATATCATTCACACTCAAATGGTGTACAGTCTGGTCATCCATAACATCAAATTGATGCCAAGGGTTAAAGTGCTATATCCCAGATGCTTCCAACTACATCAGCATTTTGATCAAAGTCAAAGGTCCTATACCTGTAATACACTTTTTTGACATGTTTAAATAGGACTCTGTCATAGTCATAAATTAAGAGCAGCAAAAAGTATTCCCAGAAATGGTGGTGGCATTACCTGGAAGTAAGGGTGTCATTATCAAAGCTTCAGAGCAATTTTCCAGTCAATGTATTCACAGATAACCAACTTTTATCTCCCTACACATACATAAGCCCAGCATTTCTATCTCTATTGAGACAGAAATCCAGAGAGATTTTATTTGCAAATCTCTCTTCTTCAAATTTGTAATTATTTCACTGGTTTCAAGTTGGTAGATCTAGTTTTATGACTAGTATCAGTTTTACCTGCATATCTGTAAACACTAAAGCCACAGAGGTAATGTGAGTTGGGGTCATATTTGACTGAACAGTCTGACGTTATGCCATCCATGTCTAACCAGAATATTAGATTCCATGGCAGGGAAGAAATATTAAATAGATTATCAAATAATTACAGTTATAAGTGCTAATGCCTTTTTTATTATTTGTATAAATGTATAGGGTACAAGTGTAATTTTGTTACATGCACAGATTGCATGGAGGCGAAGTCAGGGCTTTTAAGATATCCATCACCCAAATAACATATTAAGGCATTCTTAAAGATGGCTTTTACTTTCTCTTTGTCCTTTCCAAATGGGTGTCGGAGAGCCTGTACATTGCTGAGTTCCACTTTAAACTGCCAATCTTATACCATCCATTCATGTTGGGTGATTATGCCACCTTAGTACAGTACCCTCTCCAACCTTATACCTATGATCTACTATCCTCAACATTAGGAAAATGATTTATTCCTTTTCTAGTTGAAGATTTTCCTTGTGAGATATTTCATGTTAGATATTTCCTAATAGCCCACCCACTATTTTGTAAAGCAACCTGGTGATAAACCAAGAGCCACGAAAAGCTGGCCTACATATATATTTTTAAATGTTTTTTTAAATTATATAATTTACTTAATATTCATAAACACATGCTTTTGAAATCTCCTAAACAGATGGAAACTTCAAACGAGGGCAGACTCAATACCACGTGGTAACTGCTATCCATAGACTGAGCAGCAGCTACTTCTCTCAGAGGGGTACAGGGAGCCCCTTACCAGCATCCACCATTTGCACAATAATTGCATAGGCATTTATTCTTGTCATGTGTCATTTACTTATGTTTCCTCACTGGCCGCAATGTGCATTTGAATTGGTAGCTCCTACTGAAATCCCTAGTAGGCTACCTATTAGCTCTTGTAGTTCCCCTCAGGAAGAGAAATTTAGAAATTTCTTTTGCCCATGAAACTAACTTTTTATTACAAAAAGAAATGATTTGCCAATTAGTTAATAAAATCAGTTTAATCTCTTCCTGGAGCTAAAGATGTTTCATCTCTCCCAGTCTTAATTTCCATGATTTGGAACTACAGGTGTAAATGTTGTCAGGAAACATTACAAAAGAGTCCTTCAGATTCTGGTTAAAAAAAAAAAAAAAGATTCAGTGTGTTTGTAAGTTTCAGGGGTAAGGGAAAAATGCCAACCAATGTACCAGAGCTGCAAAGTTTCTCAACTTGTTCAGCTTAATTTTTGTTGGAAATTAGTGTCTAAATTATCGAAATATATTTTTCTCCTCTCCTTCTGTTTAGCCTAGTAAAATAGTATCATGGATAATAATGTGGCCTCTAGATTCAAGCTTAACTTCTCTGACTCTTTGTGTTAAAATATAGTTATATTGTGGTTTGTTTGTTTGTTTTTGAGATAGATTCTCGCTCTGTCGCCCAGCCTGGAGTACAGTGGCACCATCTTGGCTCACTACAAGCTCTGCCTCCTGGGTTCAAGTGATTCTCCTGACTCAGCCCCCCAAGTAGCTGGTATTGCAGGCGCCTGCCACCACACCCGACTAATTTTTTGTATTTTTAGTAGAGACGGGGTTTCACTGTTTTAGCCAGGATGGTCTCGATCTCCTGACCTCGTGATCTGTCCACCTTGGCCTCCCAAAGTGTTGAGATTACAGGTGTGAGCCACCATGTCCAGCCTTTCATTTTTTTATTTTGAGATGGAGTTTTGCTCTTGTCACCCAGTCTGGAGTGCAATGGCAGGATCTCAGCTCACTGCAATCTCTGCCTCCCTGCAACCTCCACCTCCCGGGTTCAAGTGATTCTCCTGCCTCAGCCCCCCAAGTAGCTGATATTCCAGGCACCCGTCACCATGTCCAGCTAATTTTTATATTTTTAGTAGAGATGGGGTTTCACCATGTTGGCCAGGCTAGTCTTGAACTCCTGACCTCAAGTGATCTGCCCACCTCAGCCTCCCAAAGTGCTGGGATTACAGGTATGAGCCACCACTCCCAGCCTATGCCTTTAATAATGAATGAGATAATATGCTTATGAAGTTATATAACAACATACAGGACATGGTCAGGGTCCAATACATCTTGCCTATTTTTATCAGGGAAAAAAGCAAACATATGCACACAATCATGCATAGGGGTGTGTGTGTGTATATATTTATGCATTATACATATAGGCATAATTATATGCATATATATGTGATCATATATAATACTTATAAAACATGCAAACAGTTTCCTTTTTGGTACAGAAAAAAATTAATGAAAAAGTGCGGGCCAATATACAGTTAAATTTTAGCATTTCACACTTACTTAACATACCGAAATGTTGAATTGAATTAAATATTTAAGCAACAGTAGGACTTGACAGCTTCTAAAACTCAAAGTGGAAGAGAAAAGTATCACTGGGGAAACCGTAATGTCAAGTGCTTAATCTACCTTGACTATTAGCTGAAGTACTCATTTTTTTTTCCCCTTGAGACAGAGTCTTGCTCTTTCGCCCAGGCTGGAGTGCAGTGGCGCAATCTGGGCGCACTGCAACCTCCACCTCCTGGGTTCAAGCGATTCTCCTGCCTCAGCCTCCTGAGTAACTGGGATTACAGGCACACACCACCATGCCCAGCTAATTTTTTGTATTTTTAGTAGAGACGGGGTTTCACCTTGTTGGCCAGGCTGATCTCGAACTCCTGACCTCGCAATCCGCACACCTCAGCCTCCCAAAGTGCTGGGATTACAGGCGTGAGCCACTGTGCCCGCCCTAGCTGAAGAACTCTTAAGCTGTTAGAGATGAATAACTATCAATTACTTGCCTCATTCTGTGTTGTTTAGATGACTCTATAACTCTCCTATTTAACCAAATGTATGACTCACTTCAGCATTAGATCTTAGGTTGGCATTCTTACATTTTTGAAATTATAGAATTGTATTAGAAAGTTTCCAAACAACACCAATGTTATTTCTTCTAGTGAAATTTGGAAATCTTTGTGTATGTCTAAAGCAAATGTGGCAACACATTACAATCTGAAGAAGAATATATTTTTCACTTAAGTATACTTAAGTATACCATATTTATTTACAACTTTGTATACATTGTTTATTTTAAGAAATAAACTTATAAGGACAGAAACAATATTGTCTAAAAATAAAAGATCTCATCTGTACCTTGATATTTAAAGGCAGTAAGTAGGAAAAAATAATTTTCAGTAAATGCAATGCAATAAATAAAATGACTTTAAGAAAATGTGAAATTTAGGAAAATTTTATAACTTTTTTTCTATTTGAGTATGATGAGTTGGGTCTGGATTTTCTAATCACATTCTGAGACTGTAAGCTTCTTAAGAATTAAAAAAAAATTTTTTCTGTAGTATCTGCTCAGGTACTAAATAATAACTGGCAGAAGTAATTAAGCAAAGTACTTTGAACTGAATAATCTGTTTGCTGACATACTTTCATTTCCTTTAGAATGTAAGAGAATTACATGATGATATTTTATTTCTAAAATAGAATAATGAATAGTGGAAATCAAACACTTTTCCAATGCCAAATACTATGGAATTAGTGTATCAGAGTTTGAATGAATGAATTGAAAAAATGGTGATGTTAATACATTTAAGGTAACAGTACATATACAAGTACTGTTCCTTTTCTTCCACAGCAGTAGTTCTCAACCAAGGGTGATTACACCTCCAGACACAAGACTATTTGGTAATATCTGGATACACTTCTGGTTGCTGCATTTTGATTAACACTGCTGCTGGCATCTACTAAGCACAGGCGAGGAATGCCGCAAACATGCTTCCATGTACAAGAACGTTCCCAAAACAAATGAATACTTGAACCAAAATATCCATCATGCCAGGGTTAAGAACCCTATTCGATGGTCAGTTGTGTGGACTTAGTAATTTCTGATCAAGATAGCCAAATATTAAAGACAACCTAGACAGAGTGGAAATAAAATAGAAGGTCATTTGTCACAATTCATTTGATCCGGTCTTTTTTATATAATTGAATTTCAGGTTCTGTTTGGTAAAGATAACTTGCCCAAGGTCATTAAGTCTATCCTACTTATCTATAGATTAATTTCAAGGTAAGGACACAGATCTCTTCATTTTTTAGGCTAGAACAGCTTTTAAAAATGAGATATTTCAGAATTCAGGTCATCGCATCCAGAATTGATATTCCAATACAAGAAGATAAAATATATTCTGAAATCCTTGATTTCAATGATGATAGACACTTCACTGACATTTTTTTTTATCATACTCTGAAATGGAATTCAGTTTGGAAGAGAGTTGATCATATCACCTTCATAAGATTAAACATTGTCAAAAGAAGTTATTTTAAAAGTATTTTGATGAAATGAGGGCATTTTGCATGGTGCTTTTTAATTGATAGATATTATTCATATTTTATTTTTATCGTGGTACAAATTCTAGCTTGTTTTAAGATAATATTATATTTGTTAAATTTATCTATGTACAATTAGCATGATTTTAATCCTTTTGTTTTTGCCAAGCCAGTATAGATCCCAGTAATCTTTATTGTTAGCTGGCATTGTTGTCCTTTTTAAAATTTTGCATCTGAAAACTTATTCTGGTTTTGGGTAGTGAGAAAAAGTATCTGTTATAGACCACATTGCACAAAATGCTTTATAAATGATTTATTTTTTGCTTTTGCTTTTTTAGATACCTGCTACTCTTTAGGAAACTGTAATTACTATAATAAGAAGTGAGATATTTCTTAAGAGCTTTAAATCCATCTTTTCTGGCTTAATAACTACTAAGCACTTAGGGTGAGTTGCTTGTAGGGGAATAGCATCCAGTCCGCATGTTACTGCAGTGAGGCTGGCAGTCAGGGTAAATCAACCAAGGGAAAGGAGAGAATGAGATAAAAGAAAAGTTGTATTATTTCAGAATTCACTCCAACCAGGAATTGTACTGAAGTCAGACTTGACCTCAAGCCATTCAAATAAGAAATACAACAAGAATAGAAACTTCAGTCGCCTGTGAAAAATTTCTGGATAACACTTACAACTTATGGAATCTTCTCAAGTGCATTGTGATTTCTTTTGTGAGGTACAAGCACAAAGCATCATGTGTCCCAACCCCTCACAGAGGCAGAGCCACATGGACACTGCAAGGTCTGCATGTTGGCTCAACTCCATGTCAGCATACTGTCAAAATAAAGAATGATATATAAATCTGTGCATTGTGCCAACAACAGCATATAAACTACCTGGAGTTCATCCAGCTTTGCACAGAGGGCACCTTTGTACAGCAAACCCAGAATATACTTATGATGTAATGTTATTGAGGGATGCTATCAAGGGTAGAGATTTGTAAACTTTTTGACAAAGATATGTAGCAAATCATTCCAAATTTTTATATTCTATGTACCCTTTGTGTTACAAAAACTAGATGGTTTATGTTTGTTCTACAATTTATCCATATAAATCTGCTTATTTTAAAATATAAACTCATAATGGGGTGGAAATGGATCATGAAAAATGTCAGAGATATTAAATAGCACTTGATGTAGGAGAAAATCAGGCTTATGTAAACAGAAATAGGGTATCTCAATGAGAATTGTAAGAGAATAAAGACTATGCTGAGAAGGGCAAAAAAGATTGATTCAGTCAGCCTCATGAACTTTCTGATTTTTGCAGTACAAGGAGAATGTAGCTACAATGGTGATATACTAGAAACCACCATTTGAGAAATTTCTACAGGTTACCTGGAGGTATTTCATTAAAGAAAACTTTAAAACAAAGTAACTCTGGGAAGATGAGCACTCTAACAAGGATTGGATCCCGTAGCAACTGAGAATGGACAAGAACCCAAAGACTGCAAAAAGTCAGAGGGAGAAGTTAATGATGTAGCTGTTCTGCATGTCTTTTTGTAACCAAAGTTGTTACTTGTGATTTTTCACACAGTGATAAAAAGTGATATAATTTCTGGATACTCCTGATAGCTACCTGCATAGGCAGTGATCTCCAGGGCAAGGGTCAGGAGGACTGGAGAGGTACACGCAAGCGCACTGAACAGGGAGTAAAGGTAAGTTCAAGGTTTAGAGTCAGAAAGATGGAATTAGTCTTTACTAATGAATTTGCTATCATTGGTAAGAAAATCAGGAGAAAGCTTCCTATAAAATAAACTCCGATTCTGGAATATTTGTGCCCTATCCAGAAAGTCTAGAAGGATTTTCTTTTCAGGTATTTTAAGAAGGGAACTTAAGAGAAGGCAGATTTTCATATATTTTGGACATGACAAAAATGCTATGTATCTAAAAATGCATGAATCATAACAAACATCAAAATTCCATGCTCTAATGATATATTCTACTTTCAAATATTTGGTCACCAATAGGAATTAGTAGAACAGCATTTCAACACTGCAATCAGATTATAAGCAGAGCCTTCAGCTGCATTGCTTGTCTAATCTGATATAAAATACCCTACATTTCAACCTGAGTTAGAAAAACGCCATTCATTATTTTGCTATAGAATCTTTAGCTGTAGATACAGAATCATACCAGATAAAGTGTCCTTTTTGGATTTAGCTTGTAAAACTTCCCATATAGATGTTTTAAAGTTGAAATTGGTTTTGCAACACTGTGATTCATGTCAGATTGGGATGTTTATTTAATGTTTCCATTGTTTTACAGGAAAAAAAGAGAAATTCTTTAATAAAATCTGATCTTACTTACTTATTCACTCATAGGGCCTAACTGTTTCATTATTAACTACAAGATGATGATTTTATAGCTGATATAATTTGATACCAAGTGGTTTAATTTGATGCCTCTGGCTAGATTTGTATGTCACACAATTTTACTAACTAAACGTAGTGATTCATTTTTAAAAATATCTTCAAAAATTCTCTTAGTTTGGAACATTAGGTTTGTTCCTTTGCAGCAGCTACCTCCATATTTCTATCACAATATTTTTGACAGAATTTGCCTTATCTTAATAGCGACACACTGGCTTTTGTATGCTTATTTGGTACAGTAGATGCGCTGTCAATTAATATTCAAATTGCCTACATTTACACACTTTATTTTTCCTATTTTTATTTTGAAGCAAACTCAAACCTATGAGAAACTTGCAAGTACAATATAAGAAATGTAGTTTCCTTAAACATGTTTTCATCCATGAATATGTTCTTTATATTTCCTGCTATCATGTCATTCTAGTGGTGACTTGCCATGCAATCACATTGCAACCTTTTAATCAGGAGCTGAGTGCCTCTAGTTCTCGTCTGTGTATGTTCTCTCTGCAGACCCTTCAGACAATTTTTGCATCATGTTCAGAGTTTGTGATTGTTACCTGTGAGAGGGCTACTCCAGTAAACACAACTCTGTCATAAACAGAACCTGACAAGGTGAATTTTGTTTTAAGACCAACAATTATAAAAGCTAAAGAATAATTCCAATATATAAAAGTAGAGTTCTCTAAATTTTCAGCATTTTATGAGAAAATTGGAAATGGATAGCTTCACTTTTCGGTGAAAATATTGTCAACCAGTATAATCATTAAAAGGCAGGCAAAAACATGGACTTAAAACATCAGAATTGTTTTCTTTTACAAATTCAATGAGCATGGGCAGAGAAGGGAAAAGGCCAGGTAGAGAATTTTTTTTTTTAATCTTTTTTTTTTTTTTTTTTGAGATGGAGTTTCACTCTTTGTTGCCCAGGCTGGAGTGCAGTGCTGCGATCTCGACTTACTGCAACCCCTGCCTCCCAGGTTCAAGCGATTCTCCTGTCTTAGCCTCCCGAGTAGCTGGGATTACAGGCGCCCGCCACCATGCCCGGCTAATTTTTGTATTTTTAGTAGAGATGTGGTTTCACCATGTTGGCCAGGCTAGTATCAAACTCCTGACCTCAGTGATCCACCCGCCTCGGTCTCCCAAAACGCTGGCATTACAGGCGTGAGCCACCGTGCCCGACTGGGAGAGACATTTTACAATACACCTCATTATCTGTTTGTTTGTTTGTTTGTTTTCCCCTTTCTTTTTTTTCTGAGACTGAGTCTTCTCTCTGTCACCCAGACTGGAGTACAGTGGCATGATCTCAGTTCACTGCAACCTCTGCCTCCTAGGTTTAAGCGATTCTCCTGCTTTACCCTCCTGAGTAGCAGGGACTATAGGCAAGCATCACTACGCCCAGCTAATTTTGTTTCATTTTGTATTTTTAGTAGAGATGGGGTTTCACCATGTTGGCCAGGCTGGTCTCAAACTCCTGGCCTCAAGTGATCCGCCTGCCTCAGCCTGCCAACATGCTGAGATTATAGATGTGAGCCACCGCACCTTATCAAACATCATTACTTTTAAATTTTTTGTTTTACAAAGAGGAAGAAAAGAAATCTTTTTAAAATGTGTATTCCTCATGGGTGCTTCACATACATTATTTTAATTAATTTTTAGGACAGATGAAATGCCTTTAAACAATTGCTACCATTTTATTAATGTTATAGAAAGAATAATCTGAGTTTCAGAGAAGTGCAAATGACTAATTTGAGGTATCAAAGATACTCATTTGAGAAAATCAGATTTGATCCTGATTTTGCTGAGTCTAGTGACCATAATGCCTTAAGCTCTAACTTGTTAGTATCATCTGACTTATAGACACAAAGGTAAATTACTTTTTTTGTTTTTGTTTTTGAGAGGGAGTTTCGCTCTGTCACCCAGGCTGGAGTGCAGTGGCACAATCTCGGCTCACTACAAGCTCCACCTCCGGGTTCAAGCCATTCTCCTACCTCAGCCTCCTGAGTAGCTGGGACTACAGGCACCCGCCACCACGCCTGGCTGATTTTTTGTATTTTTCATAGAGACGGGGTTTCACCATGTTAGCCAGGATGGTCTTGATCTCCTGACCTCATGATCCACCCACCTCGGCTTCCCAAAGTTCTGGGATTACAGGCGTGAGCCACCGCTCCCAGCTGATAAATTACTTTTTGTAGTCTGATTGGAACATGGGTGTTTGCTAATTTTTAGTGTCAAAATATGCCCCTAACTAGCTTTCAAAAGGTATTAAGTCATTTTCTTTATCAATTTAGTTTTATTCATTTGTTTCCTTAAGCTTTCTTTTCTAGATGTATATTTGGCTGAAGGCATACAGTTGTATTGAAATGTGATTTCTGTAGTGTGATACTAGCTAATGCTCAGCATTCTAAGGGCAAAAGCTCATGGCACACAAATAAACATATTTTGCATAGTATTAGCTTTGTCACAGTCACTACAGAAGTATTAGAAATCACAGTGACCCAAAGAAAAAAATGAAAACATTTCTGATTCCATCATCCTGAGGTAACGGTCACAATTCTTCTACGGCCATCCAGAAACTGAACTCTAATTTTTTAAAATTCTTTCAAGAGGTGAGATTGCACCACCGCACTCTATTCTGGAGATAGAGAGAGACTCAAAATTTAAAAAAAAAAAAAAAAAAAAAAAGTTTTGTTGATTTACTGAGAGGCTGTAAGTCCAGCAGGGGCCTCTGTCGGTAAAGCTGCAAAAGGGCTGGTGGGGCTACATAAGGAAGAACAGATAGAAACTGCAGAAGATTGATGGATGGAATAAAAAACGGATTGAGGAATTCCTGAGGGAAGCTCATGTCTTTGTAAGGAGACAGGAGGAGAAGCAGAAACAGAAAGCGAAAATCACGGTGGAAGAGGTAGTCAGAAAAAGGTTAGATCAAGATCCCCCTGGAAGGAGATAAGGGAGTGCTGGATTTTGACACAAAGAAGGGAGATGCAGGGAAAAGCTCCTAAGACCATGAGTGTGTTTGAAATAATTGTTTCTCAGTGCCGTAAAGAAATAGCACTTGAACATAAATTTAATTTATTTAGTAAGGTCATTTTTACTTCCTGCGGAAAGGGTACACTCACCAGCAGTTCTGCCACGAGCGTACACTGAACAAAAGAGACAGGGTCATTTATAACCTGATGCGTCCACCCTACTGCTGTGTCCAGTTTCCATTGGCTGGAACGGGACATCGCATTCTGTGTTTGTCCTGATTGGCCAGAAACTTAGAACTTTTTAAAAGAGGAAAAGGTAGAGGAGAACAAAGGAAGGAGGAAATAACTTGTGGAATGCTGAAAAAGGTAAAAACACCTTTAAATAAAGAAGAGGAACAGGCTATGACCTAATGCTTGCTTGGATCAGTATAAGCATGCCAGGGCAAATATTTAGGCTAAATTGTGGGAGCTAGGAACATAAAGTACATTGATTTCTTTATTACGGCTAGCAGATATTTAAGAATGTTAGCACAGGTCTTTGAATAAATTTTGCTTCTAAGAGAAATTATTATTTATTCATAATTAGATGGGGAGGAAAGTCTTTGCAGAGGAACCTCTACTTTACTTTTTATAAGTAGATGTCACCAGTGTGAAAAGCAAGGGCATTTTAAGAGAAAATGTCCTGAATGGAAAAAAAGAAGAAAAGGTGACCCCCCTCATGATCCTTAATGAAGACTAGGGGGGTTCAGGGGTTCCTTCTGAGTAGGCCCCACCGGGAACCCTTGATAAATTTGAAGGTAGGACCAGAGGGAGAAGAAGTGACATATTTGGTTAATATTGGAAAGGCTCACTCATCCCTAATTCACCAACCAAGTGGTACAGAACTCTCTAGGAGAAATTGACAGTATAAGGGGTAAAAGGGGAGGGATTTCCAGTTCTGATATTCAAGACAACGTTACTTAGATTGGGACGAAAACAAATTGGCCCTTCTTCTGTGTTCCTGAAGCAGTAACTAACCTCCTAGGTAGAGACTGAATGTGAGATTCGGTTTAGGATAAGGAATAGAGGAAGGACAAATAAAAGTAAAGGTGAGCCTCCTAACAGAGGAGGAGGAAAGAAAAAATTAATCCCCTCGTGTGGGTTGCGGAAGGCAACAGGAGAGGGTTAAAAATCACACCCTTATAGATTGAACTAAAGCAACCAGTAAAAGTAGTTTGCAGAAAACAATATCCCATTTCCATTGAAGGGAGGAAAGATTTCCAACCAGTAATAGAGGGTTTGATTAAAAATGGACTGTTAGAACCCTGCCTGTCACTATACAATCCTCCTTTGGGTTGCTTATCTGGAAGGCAGAGTTTCTGTGTCTGTTCCCAGACATCTTCTTGCAGCTGCAGGCATCCCCCCAAGTCCTCTTGTAGCTTCCCTATCTTAGTGTGCCTAAAGGGAAAGGACTGTACTTATTAAGGCCTTGCTTTTACTGGGGCCCATCTTAGGAGTGTGAAGTTTGGTGATTACCCAGGAGTCTTTCCCCTAACCCTCCTTCTGTGCTTAAGCTGTTTATCTGTGATTTACAGCCTGAACTTTCAGGCTGCCCTTTGTTAGAAGAGAAATGATTTCTTTGAACTGCATGAAGTTAGAAAGGAAGCTACTTCAAGGGTGTTAAGGGAAATTATGGAAAGTTTACAAATTAGATGGGATTATCACACCCCTTGGTATCTCCCTTCCTCTGGAAAGGTAGAAAGAATAAATCAACTCTCATAAAGCATATCACCAATCTAATCTTAGAAACTAAGATGCCTTGAACCAAATGTCTCCCAATAGCACTCCCTAGCATTAGGACAGCCCCAAGAAAAGACTTGGGATTGTCCTTTTATGGGTTATTATATGGACTCCCATATTTGGGCAGGGCTACAGATCCTCTTGCTATGGAAACCAAGAACCAATTCTGAAGAAATATATACCGGCCATATCCTCCACCCTGTCATCCCTCAGGTTATAAGGACTCCTGACTCAAACTCCACCTCTTGAATTCATGATTCAGCACTTCCAGTCTGGCGACTTGGTGCTAATTAAGACTTGGGAAGAAGACAAGCCCCACCCAAACTGGGAAGGTCCCTATCAAGTGTCCCTGGCCACTGAGATGGCAGTGTGAACAGTGGAACAGGGGTGGGCTCAGTATACTCGAGTCAAGGGACTGGTGAAAGAGAACCCGGAAAGGAGGGGAGAAGACCAGTGGAAAGTGCATGGGCCGTCTGAGGAACCCTTAAAGTTAACTCTGAGAAAAATCTAAAAAGAAAACATGGGATGGTCCCATTTCTGGAAGTTAATATGGCTGGGATGGGCTATTTTACAAAGAGCAGAAGGTCAGAATGGAAACTGGCAGGGGACTCCTCCCTACCCAATCAGGTTGGTGATTAATGTGACCAAGATTGTAGCACACCAGACTGTAAGATTTGATGCCGCTGAGGCAAGGTGGCTCAAGCCTGGAATCCCAGCACTTTGGGAGACCAAGGCAGGTGGATCACAAGGTCCAGAGATCAAGGCCATCTTGACTAACATGGTGAAACCCCATCTCTACTAAAAATACAAAAAATTAGCCGGGCGTGGTAGTGGGCGCCTGTAGTCCCAGCTACTCAGGAGGCTGAAGCAGGAGAATCGCTTGAACCCAGGAGGTGGAGGTTGCAGCGAGCCGCAATCACGCTACTGCACTGCAGCCTTGGTGACAGAGCGAGACTCTGTCTCAAAAAAAAAAAAAAAAAAAAAAGATTTGATGTCTGCCTGGTTTTACCTTCTGGGAATTTTGAAAATAAGGGACAGCTCTCACAGGCAGATAAATATCTCTGCCCTGAGTCAAATGCAGGTTACAGTAAGGGCATCACCCTACTCCAACTGCAATGATGTATGCTGGACTACCCAATTTCAGGGCTGGACAGTAAACACGGAGTGGGTAGCTCTGAGCTGCAGACCGTTGAAGAATAAACCACATTTAGAATGCAATCCTATACTCATCACCATTGACAATCCAGCCATTCCAGACCAAGAACCAAAAGTAGCATCTCGGGTATCTGGGTTAGGAGCAGACACCACAGGAAAAGACACTCTAGGTTGATTTGTTCTCAAACTAATCAAGGACTCAGCCTCCCATCTGCCTGGGACTACTCCAACCCCAGGTCCTAATAATCACTTAATCTACCAAATAATGACCCTAAAAGAGTAAAAATAATGGAGGTAAAGGATTTAAGGCAAGCCTTAGAAATTGAAACAGAGTACGGGGATGTGAACGCCTGGGTTGAATGCATAAAATTTTCGGTACAAGCTCTCAAAAAGAGTAACTGCTACATGTGTGCTGCGGGACAACCTCAGGTACAGGCGGTTCCATTTCCCCTAGGATGGAATCCCAATCCTAAAGGAATGCACTGCATGTTGGCTCTATACCAGGACAAGGATGAATGATGAAATGAGACGTGTAAGAGTCTGTCATTGTTCTTTCTGCATTGCAGAGGCTGGATCCCAGAACAATCCTTTTGTTCACTATAGGAAATATGAACCACTCTTCTTGCCTCTCTAGGCAGGGGTCAGAGTTCAATAAGCCCATTGGAGAACTCTTGACTTGTACCCACATCAGAAACATCACTGGTGAGTCAAGCAATGGCAATTACTCAGCTCTCCATATACCCCAGGCTGATGTCTGGTGGTACTGTGGGAAAGGGAGCCTCTGTGACCCGTTACTGTCCAATTAGACCGGGACTTGTCTTTAGTCCAATCGGCCATTCCCTTCACCCTGGTATTCCACAAGATACCTGAAAATATACATGGCCACTGAAACCACAGAGATTAAATAAATTGTTTTGATCCAAATCTATATGTTGACTCGATAGGAGTCCCTAGGTGGGTACCTAATGAATTTAAGGCCTGAAACCAAATAGCTGCTGGGTTTGAGTCAGCACTCTTCTGGCGGTCAACTATTAATGAGGATGTGGATTGGATTAACTACATCTATTATAATCAACAGAGATTCATCAGTTATACTCTGGACACTCTCAAAGGGGTGGTCAGCCAACTGGGTGCCACCAGCCAAATGGCCTGGGAAAACAGGCTTGCTCTAGACATACTAGCAGAAAAAGGGGTCATATGTGTTATGCTGGGTGAGAAATGTTGTACTTTCATTCCCAACAATACTGCCCCAGATGGGACCATCACAAAAGCTTTACGAGGACTGATAACTCTAGCCAATGAACTGACAGAAATTGCTGAAATTGATGACCTATTTACGGGTTGGCAAGAAGGCTGGTTTGGAAAATGGAAAGGCATGGTAGCTTCAGTTCTTACATCTCTCATAATTGTGGCAGGAGTCTTAACAACAGTGGGATGTTACATTATCCCTTGTGTGAGGAGACTAACACAGAGATTAATTGAAATAGCTATTAATAAGCAAATGCCCGTGACTTACTGGCAGAATAACCTGCTACTGTTTGAAATCAAATTAAACTCAGTCTCCTATGAGGAAGAAAGTAAAAAACTTCTAGAGCAATTTGAAGACCAAAAGGGTTTAGATGAAAATAAGACCAAAGGAAGTAAATAGAAAAGAGGAGGGAATTTGTGAGAAAACATTTTAAATGGTCCCTTTCAAGGCATGATAAATTTAAGTACTGGCAGCCAGCCTGCAAATGTAACAAACCACACAGCTCCTGCACCTAGAAGGTCACAATAAGTGAACAGAATGTAGAGGAGGGATCAGTTAAAAGGGAAGACAGTTTCATCATTGAGAAATCGAAACTTAAGCAGAGAAGTGGACCTGGGTGTAACCTTCTAAGGGGGATAATGAAACTTAGGCAATGCCTGGGAAGATTGTAACCCCATAGTAGTCGATCAATGAGGAACTCAGGGAGGGACTTGTGTGCTAGGAGATAAGTTACCTATTGTGACTGCCCTGGATGTGCCCGCCCACCAGACACTAATCTTGCAAGACCATTATTAAAAAGTCTTACTTTTGCTGTTCTTTGTGTCTTTAAGTCAATTCTTGGTGTTTGGATGGGTAATTGTGTTTCTCATATAACTCAAAAGGTTATGACTTTAGATTATAGTATCTCAGGTGTCTGAGGAAATATAATTTACTCTCATCAGTTTACAAATGAGAGAAAAAAATAGATAAATATAATTTCCGTAGAAAAAAAGTAGCTTTCTTTCAAAGCCACTTGGAGAGATTAAATTGATGTTATAGATACAGATAAATGGATGATACACAGATAGACCTATCTTATAAAATCTATGTCTTTTTTATTCTTTTTGTATGTTATATGAGGATAAACTGAATTATTTCAACTAGTTAAATTTGATTTAAGAGGCAATAAAAATCTACTCAATGAATCTACCTGTATCATTTAGAAAATATCCCTCTGAAATAATGCTGTAAGAATAAAATGCAGTTAAAGTGCTGGTTCATTTTGATACACGTCCCTGGTAATTATTTAGAAAAGGATACAAAGAACAACTAAGTAGCATTTTATTTACCTATTAATTTCTATTACTTTGTTTTATGTATATCCATTAATTATGGTATATTAGAACATGTCAAAATAAACACTGTAAATATCTCAGTGCATACTTTTTATAAAATTATGCATTTGACATTTGACAGATGATAACAATACTATAAATCATACAACTTCCATCTTTGATATTGTTATATTCTGTCAATCTTAAAGGCGAAGAATAATAATACATTCTGTTGATGTGTTCATGCTAAATTACTTTCAGCATACCCCCAAGTATTTACAAATGTTAATTTATGAAAATATTTTATATTTAAAACTTCTAGGTTTAAAGCACCAGTTTTGCTTTAATGTAAGTGATTTTCTTATATTTTGTCAGAAAGAAAATTTGAGAATGATCTGCCTTGTAAATTGAAAATTTTTCATTGAATTCAAATGAAGCTTATTCCACAATCTGAAATTTGAACTCTTTGATACATTTTATTATGTTACTTGCAAAATACCCTTGGCTCAAAAAAAGCTACTGAATGTTTAGTCCATAAACAAGCAAGTGTGCATATTTTGTTTAAATATTTAAAACTAACTTATGTATTAATCATAAAATGAGGACAGAGGTGCCGTTTCATTACATGCTTGAAAAAATACTGATCATTTAGCTCAAGAAAATTTACTTTTAAATTGTATTTTTCTTTATGCAATTCAAATAAATGATCCTCTTAAATTAAAAAAATAATTATACATATTCTTAAAATCTACATTAAGCAAACAAGAAATCATTCCTATTTGATTCCACAGCTATTGAACTGTAAAGTACAAATAACACACTTATTATTACACTTGAGTTTGTTTTGGAGAACTACTAAAATGCAGTGGAGTGAAGAGTATTGGTAAGGGAATAATGTGTAACTACCAAATGCAGCATAGAATATTTAGGTTGTAAATAGAGGAATATAAATGATAGGTTATCATGGTCCTATTCAATTTGTTCTTATCTCAAGAAAACTTGGTGTATAATTTCAAACTCTATAAATTTACACAATTTATTACCTATGGTTTTAGTCCAGAAAGCAGGCTACATTCTCTTAAATTATGAGAAAATTTGTCCAAGAAGTGTTAAGTATACAGTACTGGCTTTTTACAATTAGAAGAACTAAATATTTATTTTTATGTGTACTTTGCCTGAAGCTAAAAACTGTGACTGGATGAAGCAGTTACTTTCCTAGTGTAAAATTTTATTGCTCTGATTAACATTCTTTCTTCTTTTTACTATAAGGGCATAAGATAAGAGAAGGGGCATTTATTATGCACCAAATCATTTCCAGATACTGTGCTAGATATTTTTATAAAATGGTCTCAATTTTTAATAATAGAAACCATCAATTATTACTTAAGTATTGTATGTTCACTTCTATTTTGCTCAATATAATATAGCTAATAGGAAACACAGTAGCTTCACATATTTGCTACTGAACATACGTTCTGTCTAATATAACTGAATATGTTTTGGAAGATATTGTTACAATCCAGAAAAAAAAATAAACATGGTAGAAAATAAATCTTCATAGAGTAAATTAATAAAAAGTATAACACCAGACAAATTTTAATGTATTATTACTAAAGAATCATAAAGGCTATAGGCAAAATATAAAAAGTCCTAAAATCAAGTAGAATCACTGCTATCAACTTTGTCATAAACTTCACACTTTACTTTGCTTGCAGGAAGTCATTTTTAACACCTGGCACTGCTTTTTAAAATTTGTATTGTTTGACAGATCTTTTTGAATAATAGATTCTAGCCCTAGGTATATTCCTACTTTTAATTTAAATAGAACGATAAAAGCATGAAATCCTTCTTTGTAGGAAATACTCTGCAGCTTTATTTTAGTTGTACATTATCATCAGAAGAACAAGCCATGACTGGCCTTGCAAAAGTCTTCACTATAAAGGATCTCATTCAGAGATATGAACTTCACTGTAAGAGAAGAATAGCTCCCACAGAAGCTAAAGATATGTGCCGCCTTTGATGTAAGCCAAGAAATTCTTTTTTTTTTAATGAGGACATTAAAAATCGAGACATAGTATGTAATCAGCAGCCCACAAATTTCTACCACATTTTTACTCATATAGTTAGGACAACTCAGAGAAATGCTCTGTCATGAAACACACTAAAGAGTGAGACTAGGCCGGCACAATGATTCATGCCTATAATCCAGCACTTTGGGAGCCCAAGGCGGGCTGATCATTTGTGTTCAGGGCTTCAAGTCCAGCCTGGCCAACATGATGAAACTCTGTCTCTACTAAAAATACAAAAAGTAGCTGGGCATAGTTGGGCTCACCTGTAATCCCAGCTCCCAGGGGACTGAGGCAGGAGAATTGCTTGAACCCAGAAGATGGAAGTTGCAGTGAACGCAGATTGTGGCACTGCACTCCAGTCTGGGTGACAGAGCAAGACTGTGTCAAAAAAAAAAAAAAAAAAAAAAAAAAGAGAGAGAGAGTGAGACTAACAATAAATACAACTATTGCCATAATCTAAGGGCTTCCTGAGGTATAATCAGAAAGGCTTGAGCTATTATCAAAGTTTCAAGTATTAGCTCATAAAATTTTGGCACGTGAAACATTAGTCACTTTCTAGCCAGAAAGTTCATTATAAAGAGTTTTCAACACCAGCAAGGGGCTCAGTTCCTATGCCAGTCAGAGAACTAGAAAGGCAGTTCTTTCTTAAAAGCCTGCTGTCTGTTCAGTAGCCTGCTTCACCTCTCCCTCAACAGCTCTCCTTAGAAAACTGAGCTTTTTGTTTGAGGACCAATTCTAGAATATATAATAGTGTCTGTAACTTAGCTTTGTAACATTAACGTTCAGTCCATCCTTTGGTCTTTCATGATCTTATGCCTAATTCTCTAGAGGAAAACAAATTTTATATATATATATATATTAATTTACATGTAAAATGCATTTCAAATAGAGGTGGCGCACATCAACACATTAATTCACACGCTTTCATTTTCATTTTTTCAAGGAAGGAGTCTCATTATGTTGCTCAGGCTGGACTCATTGACTCAAATGTCTGGGCTCAAGGGATGCTCCTGCCTCAACATGTCAAGTGGCAGCGACTACAGGTGCGTGTCAGCCACTCAGCTCAATCACACATCAGACCATTAAAAATAAGGATACTAGGCTCAAAGCTAAATTTTATTGTTGTCAAAATTTTCAACATCAGTACTAAAAACCTAGAGGAATATGGATAAGCATTTAAAAAATTCTGTCCAGCTAATTCTGTCCAGTGTTCCTTTAAATATCATGCAAAAAAGCTAGTTTTATAAATGTAAAATCTGCATTCATGGAGGGGAGGAACGCAAGCTTACTGGAAAAAGCCCCAAATGAAGGAAATTATCTCCTATGAGATTGAAAAAACAATGGATCTCACCCAGCAGGGCCTTGAAAATAAATGTTGAGATCACGTTTTACAACAGACTGGTACAATCAATCTAATAATTACTGTTTAATAATTAGCAGAATTAAGATATTTTATGACATAAGAGATGTAGTAAAGAAAGGCTTACACTTTCTGATTGACAATATAAATAAAAAATTTTAGAAAAACAATATAGTCATGTAACTTATGGTCCAAATACGAATTAAACTAGAAGGTAACATGACTTTATTCAGTTAACGCAGTATTCAAAAAGCGATTCCAATTAGTCTTGGGTGTTGTACCAACTTCCTTCAAAGGAGTAAGTTTTAGAGAAAGCAGATTTCATATCCCATACAAATTCAATAATATTCTTGTTCAAAAGGTTATAAATTACAGCACTGTATTATAATAAAAAGTGTTTATAACATTTTATTTTTCAGAGTCAATCAGAAACAGCATGAAATAATTATAGCTAAATAATGAAACATAAATGTTATAAATGTTGACATGGTAAAATAAACAATGTAGTTGTCAAGCTGAGAGGAAGAGTGGTGGAAATGTACAGAGAAATAGTTGTACACGTTTTAGAATTTCACCTAATGAGCAAAGATATATTATCTAAATCTGGTGGATCAAGATTACATTTGAACATAGTATTCAG
>NW_012108097.1:124056-132945 GCF_000951045.1 Mandrillus leucophaeus
GTTCAGTCCATCCTTTGGCCTTTCATGATCTTATGCCTAATTCTCTAGAGGAAAACAAATTTTATATATATATATATATTAATTTACATGTAAAATGCATTTCAAATAGAGGTGGCGCACATCAACACATTAATTCACACGCTTTCATTTTCATTTTTTCAAGGAAGGAGTCTCATTATGTTGCTCAGGCTGGACTCATTGACTCAAATGTCTGGGCTCAAGGGATGCTCCTGCCTCAACATGTCAAGTGGCAGCGACTACAGGTGCGTGTCAGCCACTCAGCTCAATCACACATCAGACCATTAAAAATAAGGATACTAGGCTCAAAGCTAAATTTTATTGTTGTCAAAATTTTCAACATCAGTACTAAAAACCTAGAGGAATATGGATAAGCATTTAAAAAATTCTGTCCAGCTAATTCTGTCCAGTGTTCCTTTAAATATCATGCAAAAAAGCTAGTTTTATAAATGTAAAATCTGCATTCATGGAGGGGAGGAACGCAAGCTTACTGGAAAAAGCCCCAAATGAAGGAAATTATCTCCTATGAGATTGAAAAAACAATGGATCTCACCCAGCAGGGCCTTGAAAATAAATGTTGAGATCACGTTTTACAACAGACTGGTACAATCAATCTAATAATTACTGTTTAATAATTAGCAGAATTAAGATATTTTATGACATAAGAGATGTAGTAAAGAAAGGCTTACACTTTCTGATTGACAATATAAATAAAAAATTTTAGAAAAACAATATAGTCATGTAACTTATGGTCCAAATACGAATTAAACTAGAAGGTAACATGACTTTATTCAGTTAACGCAGTATTCAAAAAGCGATTCCAATTAGTCTTGGGTGTTGTACCAACTTCCTTCAAAGGAGTAAGTTTTAGAGAAAGCAGATTTCATATCCCATACAAATTCAATAATATTCTTGTTCAAAAGGTTATAAATTACAGCACTGTATTATAATAAAAAGTGTTTATAACATTTTATTTTTCAGAGTCAATCAGAAACAGCATGAAATGATTATAGCTAAATAATGAAACATAAATGTTATAAATGTTGACATGGTAAAATAAACAATGTAGTTGTCAAGCTGAGAGGAAGAGTGGTGGAAATGTACAGAGAAATAGTTGTACACGTTTTAGAATTTCACCTAATGAGCAAAGATATATTATCTAAATCTGGTGGATCAAGATTACATTTGAACATAGTATTCAGAATTATAAGCTTGAAAAAAGGAAATAAAAACCAAAGATAAATCTAAAAAAAAAAAAAAAAAGAAGGGAATGGGAAGGTAGCAAGGCAAAGCTGTGTAAGTCACACACCTATCTTCTCTCTCACAGCAGAGAGTAAAGCAATAGGGTTTATGTTCATAAATAGAATACATAAATGATAAATGTATACAAACATATTAACTTACAATTACAGAGGTGACCATTAGAAGAAGTGAGAACAGAAATTGTCAAATCCAAGGAATAGAATAGGAGATTAGGAGAGGTTTTTCAGTATATTTTAATGCTTATATCAATTGCGGAACTTACAAATGAAAATGGGAAAGACAAGTATGAATCTAATCATAGATCCATAAGTAACTAAAATGAATAAATACTATACTGATACTTTAAGTTAATGTAGGTACTCTATTCTTTAAGCAATGAAATCTATTTTATAAATAGTGAATAGTCATTTTTAAAAACCTATAATGTTTATTTTGTCATTGATAACTAACTAAATCACTAGCTAATCGCTAGCTACTCTCAGTTGCCATATAGGGTTAAATGTAAAATTGCATACTTCTCTAGACTGGAATTACATTTGTGAAAATATAAAACCATGATGGACAAAGGTCTATGGAAGTGTGCATTGGAGAGTGAAACAGCAGTACCCAGGTGGCTACAGTCAGCAGGGGTGTTTGATGCTGGGACAAAGCGATTATACATGGAATAAATGTTTGCTGTATCTTGGGAAATACTTTCTAGGTATGATTCATTCTAGAAGTTGCTTTCTCTCTGACAAAACTAGGTCAATCTTTATAACTCCGCTCCTGGCTTTGGAGCACAAAGATGAAATTGTTCCTTTGTGGTCAAAGGCAGTTGTGACAGGCATAATTTTATCAAATTTGCAACAGAAAAATACTCCTCTTTAAATTTCCAGATGGGATGAGATTGTGGAGCAGATAATAGAGGGAAAAAAGTATATCCACAGAACTCTAGAAATTCAGATAATGAAGAACCCATATATAGCACCAGAGATTCTTGTAACTACAGGCAAATAAATTGAGAAATCTTGGTAAAAAATAATTAACTTTGAAAAGGAAGTGATTTTTGATAAAGACATTGTGTTGAGGCAAATAAATGCTTCAAAATTTAGAATTAGGAAACAAAAAAGAAATATAAACATCAGCTGCAAATAGAACTGTGATGTGTCCTTTGATCATATTCAGAATTCCCAAGTGAGGCCTGAAGAGTTAACATAAGAATCACATTGCAGTTAGACCTGGATATTAATTTTAGGCATATATGGAAATTTATAAATATATGCATATATATGTGTGTGTGTGAGTCTGCTTGTGTATGTATTCTGATACTAAATTACATCTTTTTCATTGCTTAGTGGTGATGCCGTCACTCTTAAGTGATTTCTACATACATATTTGATTTTATGAAAGTGATTTTCAAGCTAGTGAAATATATATGTTTATGGGTAGACAGTCAGAAAATAGTTTAAATTGGTATTTTAAGTGGATTTTACATATGAAGGTGTGCAGCTGCTTTATTATTATTATACTTTAAGTTCTGGGATACATGTGCATAATGTGCAGGTTTGTTACATAGGTATTCACGTGCCATGGTGGTTTGCTGCACCCATCAACCCGTCATCTACATTAGGTATTTCTCCTAATGCTAACCCTCCCCTAGCCCCCCACCCCCTGACAAGCCCTGGTGTGTGATGTTCCCCTCCCTGTGTCCATATGTTCTTGTTGTTCAACTCCCACTTATCAGTGAGAATGTGCAGTGTTAGGTTTTCTGTTCCTGTGTTAGTGTGCTGAGAATGATGGTTTCCAGCTTCATCCATGTCCCAACAAAGGACATGAACTCATCCTTTTTATGGCTGCATAGTATTCCATGGTGAATACATGCCACATTTTCTTCATCCAGTCTATCATTGATGGGCTTTTGGATAGGTTCCAAGTCTTTGCTATTGTGAACAGTGCTGCAATAAACGTACGTGTGCATGTATCTTTATAGTAGAATGATATATAATCCTTTGAGTATATACCCAGTAATGGGATTGCTGGATCAAACAATATTTCTGGTTCTAGATCCCTGAGGAATCGCTGCACTGTCTTCCACAATGGTTGAACTAACTTCTTCTCCCACCAACAGTGTAAAAGTGTTCCTATTTCTCCACATTCTCTCCAGTTATCTGTTGTTTCCTGGCATTTTAATGATTGTCATTCTAACTGGTGTGGATGGTATCTCACTGTGGTTTTGATTTGCATTTCTCTAATGACTAGTGATGATGAGCTTTTTTTTTTAATCATATGTTTCCTGTCTGCATAAATGTCTTCTTTTGAGAAGTGCAGCAGCTTTTTCAGAATGGTGTCTGCGGCAGGTAGAGTAACGTCCTCTAAAGATGTCAGCATTTAATCCCCCAAACCTGAGAATATGTTACCTCAAATAACAAAAGGAATCTTGCACATAAAATTGAGGTAGCATACCTTAAAATAGGCAAAATATTTTGGGTTATCCAGATGGACCTAGTTAGGTCCAATTCAGGCTTTTTCAAGTAGAAGAGGAAGACAGATGCGTGGGGCAGAGAATGTGAGAGAAGAGACAGGAAGGATTCAAATCGTGAGAGAGACCCAGCCTGCTGGGACTGGTTGTGAAGATGGAGCAAAGGGCCATGAGTTGAGAAGGGTGGGCAGCCTCTAAAGTTTGAGAGCAAACCTCAGCTGATAGTGAGCAAGGAAACAGACTTCAGTCCTGTAGTTGCAAGGAACTGAATTCTGTCAAAAATCCAGATAAGAAAACAAAAACAAAAAACAGATTCTCCCTACAGCTCCCAGAAAGTAACTTGACCTTCCCAGCACCTAAATGTTAGCCCAGTAATACCTGTGCTGGGATTCTGAAATACAGAACTATAAGATAATGAATTTGTGTGATGTTAAGTTGTTTAAAATTTGTGATAATTTCTTATGACATCAATAGAAAACTAATAGTCTCCAAACCATTAACTTACTATAATTATATGCCTTATTATTTGCTTACTCTAGGCTTATCACGTGAGCAGCATCAGCAAGGGACTTCCATATAAATTGTTTCTTTACAAAATTCTGCATTTGGATGTTATTATGTCCATTTTACAGGTAAGAAAATAAATCTAGAGAGGAAAAGTAACTTTCTAAAAGCAACACAGCTAGTGAACTCTATGAGTAGTATTCAAAAATAGGACTTGAAATCAGATTGTTTGAAATCACTGTGACATATTTACGTATTTATGTGCATGTATGCCCACACATATCTACATATACCTACTGCATCTCCATAAACGCATTTTAAAATGTCTAAGTAAATAACATAATGCTTTATGGAACATAGAGCAGCTATTTTATTATCTATTTGTATAGAAATTTACCTTGCAATAAATGTTTAAAGAAATGCATATTTCCTTGCTTATTCCTTTAAATATATTTGCCTTTAAAAATTAGTAAACAGTTTTACTGAACTTAGAAATTTAAATATTTACTATATAAAATTTAAAGCCATCTTGAATTCAAAGTAATTTTAGCATGTAAATATGATAGGTGCATTTGATTATATGCAACATGACTTGAAATTAAATGAAGTTTGACATTCAATAATAAACTGTGACTAGAAGCATTTATGGATCAAATAAATCATGTAAATAACAAAGGGAATTAAACAAACTTCACATGCACATACACTTAGTTTGTATCTTAAACAAATGTTGCATTAATATTTGTTATCTAATTTTTTTAAGTTTATATTTGATATGGTTAGGCTTTGTGACCCCACCCAAATCTCATCTTGAATTATGATCTCCATAACCTTCAGGAGTTGAGGGAGGAACCTGGCGGGAGATAACTGGATCATGGAGGTGGTTTCCCTTATGCTGTTATCATGACAGTGAGTTCTCACAAGATCTGATGGTTTTATAAGTGTTTGGCAAGTTCCTCCTTCACTGCTTTTCTCTCTCCTGCCGCCATGTGAGAAGGTGTAAGCTTGCTTCCCCTTTGCCTTGTGCCATGATTGTAAGTTTCCTGAGGCCTTCTCACCCATGTGGAACTATGAGTCAATGAAAATTCTTTCTTTTATAAATTACCCAGTCTTGGGTAGTATTATTACAGCAGTGTGAGAATGGAGCAATATAATATTCCTATTATACAGCATCACTTCCATCTTTGCTCACTTCCCCTTAAAGGAAACTATGGTATGACTTATGGTGGCAGGACAGTTCATATAGTGAAGTCTTGAGAACGAGATTGGAAGCAAACACTTATTTCTTGATGTAGAGTGAAACATCACAGTGCAGAAGTGAACTGTGTCCCTCTCTGGGAACAGAGACGACTTCCAAACATGAGGACATAGGTTAGGAAGATGTAGTAAATAATCATTTTTTTTTTTTAAAAAAGGACAAGATAAATAAATGCTAATCTGTTTGATAGGAAAGAGTGTGAATGAGATATTGCAATTTAGGTAGAGTAGTCAGAGAATGCACTAGAATGATGAAGAAATAGTCATGTCAAGAACAAGGTTGTAGGTCTCATATATAAAGATAAAGACTTGTAATGATCCTAATGCATAAATGGAAAATGTGGCTGGAAGTGAGTAAATGAGCTAAGTAGGGAGAGTGATAAAAAGTTGATGTTAGGGACGATGTAGGCAAAGACCAGACAGTAGAAACTTGTGAACCATGGTAAACAGTTCGGATTTTACTCTGAATTTAATGGGTAGTTATCAGAAAAGTTTTTTGTTTGTTTGTGTTTTGACACAGAGTCTCTCTCTGTCACCCAGCCTGGAGTGCAGTGGAGCGATCTCGGCTCACTGTAAACTCCGCCTCCTGGGTTCAAGGGATTCTCCTTCGTCAGCCTCCCAAGTAGCTGAAATTACAGGTACCTGCCACCATGCCCATCCAATTTTTGTATTTTCAGTAGAAACGGGGTTTCACCATGTTAGCCAGGCTGGTCTCAAACTCCTGACCTTAAGTGATCCACCCGCCTCGGCCTCCCAAAGTGCTGGAATTACAAGCGTGAGCCACTGTGCCTGGACAGAATTTTTTTTTTTTTTGAATATGTATTTTATTTACATGATCTGATTATATTGGAAGATATATCTGACATTTTTAGAAGATGCAATGTGGAGAGTAGTAGATCATAAGGAGTCCAGAACAGAAGTGGAGGACCTTCCCTGCTAGTGCAGGTGTCAGGACAGATGATGCTGGTTAGGTTAAAAGATGAAGATAGGACCCGCTAATGGATTACACAGTGGGTGTGAGAAAAAGAGACAAATTAGGAATGACTTCCTTTCTGGCTGTGACGAATAAGCTGGATAGTGCCATTTGGTTATTTGAAATTGACGGTGTTTGGAAACAGACACTTAAAAGATATCCATAGTACTGGCTTTACAGCAAAATTTCCACCTAAGGCAGAGTGACACATTGCAAAGGGAGAACGTTAATAAGCACTACTGTCTCCACCTGCAGTAAGAAGAAACCTGAGATCGTCCCCATGACTCCCATCCACAGCACACATACCCTATATAATTCCCTCCTCTTCAGTGTGGCTGAGACCATTGAGTATGATGGGATATCATCTCCATAATAGGTTGCTAACCACTTAACTTTGAGGGTGGCCCTTATATAACCATGTGAGATATTCAGAACACGGTGATATGGTTTGGCTCTGTGTCCCCACCCAAATCTCATCTTGAATTGTAATCCCCATGTTGAGGGAAGGACCTGGTAGGAGGTAATTGGAACATGTGGGCAGCTTTCCTCATGCTGTTTCTGTGATAGGGGGTGAGTTCTAATGAGATCTGATGGTTTGAAAGTGTGACACTTCCTTGCTCACACTCTCTCCTGCTGCCACGTAACACATGTCTTGTTCCCCATTTGTCTTCCACTATGATTGTTTCCTGAGGCCTTCTCAGCTATGCAGGACTCTGAGTCCATTAAACCTCCTTTCTTTATAAAATATCATATTTCAGGTAGTATGAATACTATAGCAGTGTGAGAATGGACTAATACAGACAGTGAAATATCATTGAGATTGTTTCTGGCAGGCCTAAACCAAACAGCCATGTACTTTGTAAACTGCCTACACAAGGGGCCACATGACTATGACCTGGAGGAAGCATCTAGAAGCCTCTGAGGGGACCACTGGCCAAAACCCAGCAAGAAAATAAGGATCTTAGTCCTACAAACACTAGACACTGAATTCTGCCAACCATCTAAATGAAATCAGATGAGAACTCTGAGCTCCAGATAAGAAAGGAGCCCCAGCTGACACTTCAATTTCAATTTTATGAGGTCCTAGAAAGACAACCCAATTATGCTACCCCTGGACTTTCTAATCTAGAGAAGTCATGAGATAATAATTTTGTGTTATTTTAAACTGTTAAATTTTCAGTAATTCATTGTAGCATCAAAAGAACACCAATGTGTGTTTTGGTACTTAAAAGTGGCGTGGTGCTGATACCAAAATTTGGGATCACTTAAAATTTGGGAACAGTGTTTAAATCAGGCAGTGAGTGATGACTGGAATAATTTTGAGTAGCATACTAAGAGAAAATTTAAATCATCTTGAACAAACTGCTAACAGAAATTAGGATTTTAAGGATAATGCTTACGAGAGCTAAAAACAGAATCTGCAATCCAAAGGAAAGGACGCCCTTCTCATACAGTGGCAGAAGCCCTGGTGAAACTATACGATGTTGATCGCAGAATTTCGAAGTGATGAACTTAGGTAGGGACATTTCCAATCATAGTGTTAAGGGTGCTGCCTGGTTTCCTTCTGCTACTTATAATAAAATCATGAAGAGAGAGAGAAATTGAGGGAAGAAGTGTTAAACAAGGATGAACAAAGAATAGATGATTTTGAAACTTGCAAGGTCTCTGGATGGTGAAAGATTCTAAAATTCTCATATGGCTGCCAGAAACCTGGTATGGAGAAGAAGCTGATGTGTCACTATATGACCTTTGCTAAAACATCAAACAGATCAAAGGTCAAAACAATCAATAACACAAAGGGTCTTTGCAAGGTACTAAGGATATCCCTCACAGATCCTCTCAAACAAACAAGTGGGCCTTTATGAGGCTTTAGTGTATTGTCCCTCAGTCATCTCAGTGGAAGCCAAAGATGGAGAAAAAATATCTCAAAAATCTTTTGGTATATGCCTTTGACTACTGAAGTGAAACCAGTGAAATTCACACAAGAAATACAAAGTTTTTGAGAACATTGTTTTAGCAGAAATAATCTTGGCTTATACTGAAAAGACTAAGAGAAGATGAAGTTAAAGTAGGCTCTTGGATCCCAAATTCTAACAACAGAAGGCTAATGAAACTCTTCAGCAGCAAACATATGCTGCTTCTTCAATAAAGAAAGGAAGAATGGAACCAAGAGCCTAGAGGACGAAGTCAAAAGCTATGGGTGATTATTCCCAGTCCTTGAAACCTAATAAAAAATTCTAACGCTGTTTTCCTGTGTTGATTTCAGAACTAACTTGGATTAATCATTCTTTCTCATCTTCCTTTGCCTGCTTTTTCTTTCTTTTTCTTTTTTTTTTTTTTTAGATGGAGTTTCGCTATTGTCACCCAGGCTGGAGTGCAGTGGCATGATCTCTGCTCACTGCAGCCTCAGCCTCCA
>NW_012108097.1:132995-133568 GCF_000951045.1 Mandrillus leucophaeus
TGTTACACAGCAATTGAAAACTAATACAACACCAATGCACGTTTTGAATGGGAATTGCTAATTTCCCAAGTGTCCACATTGTGGGTATTGACCCATACTGGGCCATCACTAGACTTCTAAGTAAGTTATCGTGATTGCTGATGGCAATCATCAGGCTATATGGCATCTTTTACTTAGATTGCTTGTATTGAAATACACGTGTCTATTTTTTTTTTTTTTTTCTGAGACAGAGTCTAGCTCTGTTACCCAGGCTGGAGTGCAATGGCACGATCTCGGCTCACTGCAACCTCCGCCTCCTGAGTTCAAGCAATTCTTCTGCCTCAGCCTCCCGAGTAGCTGGGATTACAGGCGTGCACCACCACACACAGCTAATTTTTGTATTTTTAGCAGAGACAGGGTTTTGCCATGTTGGTCAGGCTGGTCTTGAACTCCTGACCTCAGGTGTTCCACCCGCTTCGGCCTCCCAAAGTGCTGGGAATATAGGTGTGAGCCACCGTGCCTGGCCTGAAATGCATGTGTCTTTTCTATCTGGATCAGCCATATGACCCTGAAGCTTCCCTTGGCCATGTTTCC
>NW_012108097.1:133618-136312 GCF_000951045.1 Mandrillus leucophaeus
ACCCTATATAATTCCCTCCTCTTCAGTGTGGCTGAGACCATTGAGTATGATGGGATATCATCTCCATAATAGGTTGCTAACCACTTAACTTTGAGGGTGGCCCTTACATAACCATGTGAGATATTCAGAACATGGTGATATGGTTTGGCTCTGTGTCCCCACCCAAATCTCATCTTGAATTGTAATCCCCATATTGAGGAAAGGACCTGGTAGGAGGTAATTGGAACATGTGGGCAGTTTTCCTCATGCTGTTTCTGTGATAGGGGGTGAGTTCTAATGAGATCTGATGGTTTGAAAGTGTAACACTTCCTTGCTCACACTGTCTCCTGCTGCCATGTAACACGTCTTGTTCCCCATTTGTCTTCCACTATGATTGTTTCCTGAGGCCTTCCCAGCTATGCAGGACTCTGAGTCCATTAAACCTCCTTTCTTTATAAAATATCATATTTTAGGTAGTATGAATACTACAGCAGTATGAGAATGGACTAGTACAGACAGTGAAGTATCATTGAGATTGTTTCTGGCAGGCCTAAACCAAACAGCCATGTACTTTGTAAACTGCCTACACAAGGGGCCACCTGACTATGACCTGGAGGAAGCATCTAGAAGCCTCTGAGGGGACCACTGGCCAAAACCCAGCAAGAAAATAAGGATCTTAGTCCTACAAACACAAGACACTGAATTCTGCCAGCCATCTAAATGAAATCAGATGAGAACTCTGAGCTCCAGATAAGAAAGGAGCCCCAGCTGACACTTCAATTTCAATTTTATGAGGTCCTAGAAAGACAACCCAATTATGCTACCCCTGGACTTTCTAATCTAGAGAAGTCATGAGATAATAATTTTGTGTTATTTTAAACTGTTAAATTTTCAGTAATTCATTGTAGCATCAAAAGAACACCAATGTGTGTTTTGGTACTTAAAAGTGGCGTGGTGCTGATACCAAAATTTGGGATCACTTAAAATTTGGGAACAGTGTTTAAATCAGGCAGTGAGTGATGACTGGAATAATTTTGAGTAGCATACTAAGAGAAAATTTAAATCATCTTGAACAAACTGCTAACAGAAATTAGGATTTTAAGGATAATGCTTACGAGAGCTAAAAACAGAATCTGCAATCCAAAGGAAAGGACGCCCTTCTCATACAGTGGCAGAAGCCCTGGTGAAACTATACGATGTTGATCGCAGAATTTCGAAGTGATGAACTTAGGTAGGGACATTTCCAATCATAGTGTTAAGGGTGCTGCCTGGTTTCCTTCTGCTACTTATAATAAAATCATGAAGAGAGAGAGAAATTGAGGGAAGAAGTGTTAAACAAGGATGAACAAAGAATAGATGATTTTGAAACTTGCAAGGTCTCTGGATGGTGAAAGATTCTAAAATTCTCATATGGCTGCCAGAAACCTGGTATGGAGAAGAAGCTGATGTGTCACTATATGACCTTTGCTAAAACATCAAACAGATCAAAGGTCAAAACAATCAATAACACAAAGGGTCTTTGCAAGGTACTAAGGATATCCCTCACAGATCCTCTCAAACAAACAAGTGGGCCTTTATGAGGCTTTAGTGTATTGTCCCTCAGTCATCTCAGTGGAAGCCAAAGATGGAGAAAAAATATCTCAAAAATCTTTTGGTATATGCCTTTGACTACTGAAGTGAAACCAGTGAAATTCACACAAGAAATACAAAGTTTTTGAGAACATTGTTTTAGCAGAAATAATCTTGGCTTATACTGAAAAGACTAAGAGAAGATGAAGTTAAAGTAGGCTCTTGGATCCCAAATTCTAACAACAGAAGGCTAATGAAACTCTTCAGCAGCAAACACATGCTGCTTATTCAATAAAGAAAGGAAGAATGGAGCCAAGAGCCTAGAGGACGAAGTCAAAAGCTGTGGGTGATTATTCCCAGTCCTTGAAACCTAATAAAAAATTCTAATGCTGTTTTCCTGTGTTGATTTCAGAACTAGCTTGGACTAATCATTCCTTCTCATCTTCCTTTGCCTGCTTTTTCTTTCTTTTTCTTTCTTCTTTTTTTTTTTTTTTTTTTTTTTATGGAGTTTCGCTATCGTCACCCAGGCTGGAGTGCAGTGGCAAAATCTCTGCTCATTGCAGCCTCAGCCTCCCAGGTACAAGCGATTCTCCAGCCTCAGCCTCCTGAGTAGCTGGGATTACAGGCAACTGCCACCACGCCCGGCTAATTTTTTGTATTTTTAATAGAGACAAGATTTCACTATGTTGGCCAGGTTGGTCTCGAACTCCTGACCTCAGGTGATCCATCCACCTTGGCCTCCCAAAGTGCTGGGATTACAGGTGTGAGCCACCATGCCCGGCACCTTTGACTGCTTTTTCAAGCCCAAATGTTTTTAACCATTATGCGATACCTACTCCTCTACTGTATGTCAGGAGTGTTGGGAGGAGATACCTTATATCTTTAGGTTCACATGTCCACAGGTGGGGAGGAATTGTGCCCAGGAGCTGTGTTTAATGAATTACACACAGTGGCCTCATTCACACTTACTTTAGATAATGAGAAATTTAGACTTTCAGCTGATAATATAATAGAGTAAGACTCTTTGTAATGCTTGAAGAGGGTGAATAACATTTGCTTGTGAGAGGGATATGAATCATTAGGGCCCAGGAAGTAGACTGTGGCAGGCAGAATACTAAGATGACTCCTCCCTGCTATGGTTGAACA
>NW_012108097.1:136362-136793 GCF_000951045.1 Mandrillus leucophaeus
CGCCACCACGCCTGGCTAATTTTTTGTATTTTTAGTAGAGATGGGATTTCACTATGTTGGTCAGGCTGGTCTCAAACCCCTGACCTCAGGTGATCCATCCACCTTGGCCTCCCAAAGTGCTGGGATTACAGGCATGAGCCACCGCGCCCGGCACCTTTGACTGTTTTTTCAAGCCCAAATGTGTTTAACCATTATGCAATACCTACTCCTCTACTGTATGTCAGGAGTGCTGGGAGGAGATACCTTACATCTTTAGGTTCACATGTCCACAGGTGGGGAGGAATTGTGCCCAAGAGCTGTGTTTAATGAATTACACACAGTGGCCTCATTCACACCTACTTTAGATAATGAGAAATTTAGACTTTCAGCTGATAATATAATAGAGTAAGACTCTTTGTAATGCTTGAAGAGGGTGAATAACATTTGCTTGT
>NW_012108097.1:142241-151409 GCF_000951045.1 Mandrillus leucophaeus
CCATGTGTGGACACACTGAAAAGGTGCCATGTATGAGACATCACATCTGCTGGTGTCTTGATCTTGGACTTCCCAGCCTTGAGAACTGCAAGAAATAAATTTCTGTTGTTTATAAGTTACTCAATTTATGGTTTTTCTTATGCCAACCTGAATAAACTAGGACAGCCCCCAGTGTCCCCATACAAGGTCTGTATGTCTTCTCCTGAGTGTGAGGAGCACCAGTGATATGAAGAAATAACATTTCTCCTATTTGTATGTTATATAATATGCGAAAAGGATTTTTTTAGAGACATAAGTAAGGTCCCTAAACAGTTGCCTTTGAGTTACTCAAAAGGGAGACTATCCTGAATGGGTCTGAGCCAATAGGGTGAGCTCCTTAAAGGAAGGTGAAGCATCATTGAGATCCTCTTCTGCTAGCCTGAACATAAACAAATAGCCATGTTATAAACTGCCCATGGAAGAGATATACAGCCAGGGCCTAGTGCCAGCCTCTACAAGTGGGAAGAAATTCTTTGCTGATAGCCAGAAAGGAGACAGGAATTTCATTCCTACACATAAAAAAAACTTGATGCTGGGGAAGGGGCAGTGGACTGGTGAATTGGAAGAGTACTCTGAGCTCCACTTGAACGCTTAGCCATAGTTGGTACTTTGCTTTCAGTTTTGTGAGACCCTGAGCAGAGAACCTAGTTCCTAGTTATGCCAATTTTGGACTTCAGACCTATAGAGACTGTGAGATAGTGAATTTGTGTTGTTTTAAGTACTAAGTTCTTACTCATCTGTTACACAGCAATTGAAAACTAATACAACACCAATGCACGTTTTGAATGGGAATTGCTAATTTCCCAAGTGTCCACATTGTGGGTATTGACCCATACTGGGCCATCACTAGACTTCTAAGTAAGTTATCGTGATTGCTGATGGCAATCATCAGGCTATATGGCATCTTTTACTTAGATTGCTTGTATTGAAATACACGTGTCTATTTTTTTTTTTTTTTTCTGAGACAGAGTCTAGCTCTGTTACCCAGGCTGGAGTGCAATGGCACGATCTCGGCTCACTGCAACCTCCGCCTCCTGAGTTCAAGCAATTCTTCTGCCTCAGCCTCCCGAGTAGCTGGGATTACAGGTGTGCACCACCACACATAGCTAATTTTTGTATTTTTAGCAGAGACAGGGTTTTGCCATGTTGGTCAGGCTGGTCTTGAACTCCTGACCTCAGGTGTTCCACCCGCTTCGGCCTCCCAAAGTGCTGGGATTATAGGTGTGAGCCACCGTGCCTGGCCTGAAATGCATGTGTCTTTTCTATCTGGATCAGCCATATGACCCTGAAGCTTCCCTTGGCCATGTTTCCTGCTGGATGAACAAATTTATCACAGAGGAAGAATAAATGGCATCAGTGGCCACGGGGAAGCATGAATAAATGATCATAGCAAGTATGAAGGCGGATGGTGTCTGTGTTGCTGTTCAAACTCCACGTTTCACCACAGAGAAACTGTGAGTTTCCCTGAATCATAAGTTCTCATGAAAGCTACCCTGGTATATATTCATTAAATTCAAATTGGGCCTCTGTTATTTGAAACCAAGAGTGCTCTCACTCATAGAACTCAAACTAAATATTATATAAATCGTCTATAAATGACCAGGAAACCTACACAGCAAGCAGTCTCAATGTTTACCTTTTAAAAAATTTCTTGCATTTATTTCTTTTGCCAGATGTTCAAAACCACCTTCTTCAATAAGAATTAAATTCCTCAATCTCCTTCTCTTTTATACCTGAGTTGTTTTCTTCCCTGGAAAATCTGCCTGTATCATTAAACTGTCTTTTACCTGTCCTTTTTTCCTTCTGCTTCTAGGGAAGATTCCAGTGTTCTAGTGAAGACTGTTTGCAGACTAATCGCATTGCCGTTATCCATTAGAATTAATGACTTCTACTGCCTCTGGGGCCGTTAGTCTCATTCATTCCCTCTATTTCACCCATTCTGAAGCTTTCTCATTCCACTCGCATTTCCTTTCTCTCCCAGAATATCCTCAGATCTTTTGTACGCCTTGCATCAATTCTTTAAAGCCACATCTGTCTCTCTTCTCTTTATTGCAGTCACTTCTATCAAATTATCTTCTCTCACTACTTATTTTCTCAATGCATATTCCTCTCTGTATCAATTAAGAGTCCAGTCAGGCAACCGTATCTATCAAGTTGTTGGAAGGACAGAATTTGATATAAAAAAAATCTTACCCCAATGTATGAAAGTGTTACTAAAGGGTAAACAAAAAACTTACGTAGCATGGAAATAATTGCTGTGGGAAGCAACTGTCATTCCTAGGACTGAAGGAAGGTTCTGGAATTATTAAACCTTAGAAACTTAAGAAGTTACTTAGATCTCTGCAGAGACTAAAGTAAGAGCCCTGAGGAAGGATCGCCAGTTCAGCTGGTTCTGGTGTAGCTGAGTTTGGGAGGGGCCCTGAGGAAGGCAGCACTGCTTAGATAGCTCCTGAGAGGCAGTTGCCGTGAAGCTGGTAGGGCACATTTGGGAAAAACTGGTAAATGGATTCAGTTGTTGACACAAAACCTGCTGGAGGTGTGAGAAGGCCCTATTGGAGTGAGGTTCACAGGAATTACAAGCCCAGGAGAAGGCCCGAGTGAGCAGACAGACGGAAGCAAGCTCCCTTTCCTCTTCCAGACACACAGCCTCCTTTCAAGGCCTCGCATGGGCAAATTTGTGGTGTTCAGGATCCCAGTTCCACCATCACAAAGCCAATCTAGAAGGCCGAGTTGGGTCCTGAAAGACAATAGCTTCAATCTATTGCATTTTGGCTTTGATGCTTATACTTCTGTAGCAATACCTTTTTAATTACACTTATTAAGAGACAGCATAAACTCACATTGTCTAAAACCAGTGACATCTTACCTGAACTTTTTGCTTATGTGACTACTGATATTGAATGAGGCCATAATTGTCCTCTCTGATACTTGACTCTTGACTTTTCTGGTATATACCTAGGTATTAGCTCTCTAGGTTCATAATTGATTTACCATTGTCTTTTACAACTTTAATTTATAATATATACTTATCCTTTCAACAAATATTAATATTAACAAACATTAATTTAAAGTCTGTCATGGACTAGCCACTGTGCTATTTGACAAATAGAAAATGATCAAGATTAATATAGTTCTTTCCTTGTGGGTTTTATCTGAAAAAAATATATATCAATCATTTTTCAGTGACATGTTCAATGAGGACTGAAAAGCTAAAGTACAGTGCCAGTTGAGAAATAGTAGATACATACATATAAATATGTATATCTGCATAGACATATTTCTACATGTCTATACAGACATATATAAATATGTGTATATTTACAAATAGATGTTTATTTACATATATTACAGGGCAACCTCTGTGAATATGCATAGGAGCAGGTTGTAACAAAATTATCTGGCTTACATTTGAGGAACAGGCAGGGCTTTCCTGAAGCAATTTTATTTTTAACTTGAAGAGTTAACTCAGTAAAATAGTATATGGAATTAGGAAGTTTCCAAGAAAATGGGAGAAACACTGAGAAGCACATTAAGTAGGAAGGAACTTACTTTGAGGAATAGAAAGAAAGTTAAGAGAGGTGATAAATGTATACAAGTAATAACTTCCACAAAATTATTTTATTATCTCTCTGTTGTCTCCATAGTATAATATGGAAGAGTATATTGTTCTTTCTATAGCATACCACACACACATTTACAGATGTATATACATGCACATATATATATAAACATGTGTACATACATATGTACAGTGGGGGATTGCTTTCAGAACCCCCTCAGATACAAGAATCCACAGATGCTCAGGTCCCTTATGTGAAATGATATTATATTTTATATAATCTGTACACATCTTCCCATAAACTTCAAATCACCTATAGGTTACTGTTAATACCTAATGCAATTTATTTTTTTTTTTATTTTTTATTTTTTTTTTTGAGACGGAGTCTCGCTCTTTTGCCCAGGCTGGAGTGCAGTGGCCGGATCTCAGCTCACTGCAAGCTCCGCCTCCCGGGTTCACGCCATTCTCCTGCCTCAGCCTCCCGAGTAGTTGGGACTACAGGCGCCCACCACCACGCCCGACTAGTTTTTTGTATTTTTTAGTAGAGACGGGGTTTCACCGTGTTAGCCAGGATGGTCTCGATCTCCTGACCTTGTGATCCGCCCGTCTCAGCCTCCCAAAGTGCTGGGATTACAGGCTTGAGCCACCGCGCCCGGCCCCTAATGCAATTTAAATGCTATATGAATAGTTGTTATACTATATTGCTTAGGAAATAACTATGACAAAGAAAAAACCTGTACATGTTCAGTACAGACACAACTATCCATTTTTTTTAATATTATTAATAAATTGTTGAATCCATAAATATAGAACCCAGGGACATCAAGGGCTGACTATACACACACACACAGACACACACACACATACACATGCACACAAATAGAAATATGTCTAGACATGTATTCATATACACATATATGTCTAGTTTTAGTCATCAGGTACTTAAGAAATGTGTTCTATTTTGGTAATGTAACATCTTATTCTTGATTGGGGAGGAAAATGATTAACTTACTTAAATAAATTTACCAATATTCAGACTAAAGTTTCACTATCTGTCAATTTTCTGTATACATCTGATTTTTGAGGAGCTTGTGTCAGTGATTTTTGTTGTTGTTATTTTCAATTTTATACCTTCCCTTGATGTATTTTATTCCCTACTTTGATCATCCTTGATTTTCTGTTACAACATTTCAAAAAGACACAAACACCTATTGTATCTGGTCAACTAATTAAAGATACACAATTAATTTTGGTAACCTCTGTGTTTATTCCTGATCGTACATTTATTTTAGCATTTTCAGGTTTCTATGTTCCCCTGATTTAGAAATAATCTTATAAGTATTTTTTTCCTGTGAGGGAAAATAGCAAATACATTTCTCGGCATACAGTAAAGAATTTAACCTTGCCCAGAGTGTGGTCTGACCTTTGCCCTCAGCTCTTGGGAAGTGATCGCTAAGCTCTGGAAATGTTCTGCCTGGTAAGAGTGTCTTTGTTCTTGGGCCATGCCATATAATCTAGGGCTCTGAGTGGCCGGGTATCAGCTTAGTACCTTCAGAGGATCTGGGGACTCGGGTGGATCATTTGGGCAGGGGATCATGTCTCTGTGACAGAGCTCCATAAAGACCCTGGACACCAAGGCTTGAGAGGGTGTCTTTGGTTGACAATGCTCTATGAATGTTCTTTGCTAGGAGAAGTTTATAATGTCCATGACTATGAAAAAAAGCAAACCTGGATGTTCCATTTTTGAAATTATCTTGGATTCTGCCCCATGTACCTTGTCTTTGGCTGATTTTGATCTGTCTGCTTCCATTGTAACAAACTGTAACTGTGAATATAACAGCTTTTAGTGAATTCTGTGAGTCTTTCTAGAAAATTACCAAAACTGAGGTGGAGTGGGACCTTCCTGAACTTGCTAGTGTGTCAGAAAAGGAACCATCTTTGTGATTGCTTCCTAACTCACTCTCAGTAGGTTAAAAAAAAAAATTGCAAATACTTTTAAACACAGAAAAAAATCATTGAAGGCAGTCATATTTTAGAGTGTCAATATTTTAATCTTGATAATTACAAAGGAATTAAGGAGGATGTTATGTATATCTTATTGATGTAATTTCAAATATTATTTTTCTTTATGAATTATTGAAGTGTAACTCTAAAAAAATGATTACTATTGATACACCCTCCAAAATTTTTCCAGACAGTTCATATTTCTAATATTGCTAATCAAAGGTACAAAATCAAAGATGAAATAAATGAGAATATTAGTCATTGCACCAAAAATCATGATGTGTGAACGTTAGACCTAACTTTTCCACACACGAACTCACAAGGCCTTCAGCATATCACTTACGCTTTTTTCACTCTTCTAATTTTTGAGGAGAGAGTGGGTATTCAACAATGTAAGGAATGAGAAACTATTTTCTTCAGGGACATTTTTATTCAGCACCTTTATTCTATAAGTTTGTCTTTTTAAATCATATCAAATTATGTAGAAAAACATTAAGTAGAAACAATTGATTATTACTAAATTGTGGAAAGAATTGCCTATATAACACATTAAATAACTCAAAATTACCTAAGAATGCTTAATTTGTTCTTCATGTAAAATATCCATTGCATATTAAGAATTTCTGTTTCTGAGGCCAGGCACAGCAGCTCACGGCTGTCATCCCAGCACTTTGGAAGGCAAAGGCAGGCAGGCACTTGAGGTTAGGAGTTGGAGAACAGCCTGCTCAAGATAGCGAAACCCCATCTCTACTAAAAAGTATAAAAAATAACCTGTAATCCCAACTACTCAGGAAGCTGAGGCAGGATAATCACTTGAACCCACAAGGCGGATGCTGCACTTCAGCTTGGGCGACAGAGTAAGTGACACTCAATCTCAAAAAAAAAAACAAAAACAAAAACAAAAAAATCTCTTTTTTCTGAGTCAAAAAATCCTATCTTCAAGCACTTTTACAAAATTTCACCCAGATTATATAGCCTGTTTGTAGGTATTAATTTACTACTACAGTCTTCCCTTGATGTTTTCTTCATTACTAATTGGAAATTTTTTAAATTTTTTTCTAGTAACAGGACAGATCTCAATTCCATTACAAGATAGTATAGACTGCTCCTCTCTCAGACTTTAGAAATCAATGACTCTTCTTTATTAGTCCTGCTCATCAGATTAGAGAGAAATTAGATAATCCAATTTACAATGGCTACTGAATATTAATGCTATGAATAGAGATTGCTTTTAAACAAAATTCCTTATTCTGCTCATTAGCAAAGCCACATCCTGAGGCTAACTACAGCATTCTGTAGTTGAACATAAACATGATCTTGTCAAAACTCTGAAGAAGCGTAAGAATGGCCAATTCTAACTATTGGTTTCCCTATTAATCTATTACATGCGTTATAACGACCATGTATTCGCACTTAGGTTTCAATGCATAAGTCTCCTTTACATATCCCAGTCTGCAGAATGTGGTGTTCTGAATCTGAATTTTGGTTCCAGTAGCATGTAAAGCTCCATAGTCTTTTACAGGACTGGCTTCCTATATTGTTTGTTTCTAGTTCATCCTCTGGAAATTGAAGTTCATTCCCTAAATACTAACTTGCAACAAAGACAGCTTTCCTGCATTGATATTACATCTTTTTATGTTCTGCTTTCCTAATGGAACACCATTATTTTGTTTCAGGTTCCTTAATATTGAACATTTTCATGTATTATAACTACAAAACTTTGGGTTCTCTGTTGTAATTTGCTTACCAAACATAACTTAGCTTTGCCACCTGAAATCTAATAGTTTCACTAGAAATTTTCCTGTTTCATTTGGCAGGTTATCTCAATACCTGTTAGGACACTGTTAACCATCTATCCCTTATATAGATTAACTGTCATATATAACTGATACATACTGAGTTATGGCTACACTTCATTAAATGTGCTAGTTAGTCTGTAAGTCACAATAATAAAATTTAATTTAATACTTTTTTCACTACTCAATAAAGTCTATGACTATATTATAATAATTTTTTGGGAACTTTCGTTACTTTGATTTCATTTCTGCAGTGCTGATCAGTTTGAAATCTCAATTCTCCTAGAAATAACTGAAAATTCAATTCAAGGCATTGAATTTAACTAGATCAAAACCAACAGAAGTTCTAATACTTACACTGAAACATAGGAAAAAAAATGAATCAGAAAAGGTATCATTCTTATATAAAGAGATATGAATCTCTGCAGCATCAAAGAAAAGTTAGATGCTGAATTAGTTTGACTAAGGTAACAGGAGAAAGTCTGAATAGGAAGATACCATTAGAAAAGAGAGATAAGCTGCTATCCTTCTTCACTGGCAAACATGTTTCAACAAGGTTGATGCTGAATACAGTGCAAACAAACAAAATGCTCTCCATCAGAGGCAGATTCTTCCTCATTCTTAATGAAAAAGTCCCTGAGTATATGTTTGAAAGCCAAATGTCTGAATATGTAAAAGTGAGATGACAGAGTGAGAGTTTCCTTTCCAGAAAGCCAATAAATAATTCTAAAAATTAGTGCTTTATTTGTCTTTCCTTGCCTTAAGCAAATTAAGCTGGCAGAGGATAAAATGTATGAGAAATCAGATATCATGGAACCAGTGGCAGTTCTCCATCTTTAAATCTTCATAATGGTTTATACATCTAGAATAAAATTGTGTCCAGAATTGGTTCCTTCCAGTGGGTTCTCGGTTTCGCTGACTTCAAGAATAAAGTCACGGACCCTCACGATGAGTGTGACAATTCTTAAAGATGGTGTGTCCAGAGTTTGTTCCTTCAAATGTTCAGATGTATCCGGAGTTTCTTCCTTCCGGTGGGTTCATGGTCTGGCTGACTTCAGGAGTGAAGCCACAGACCTTCACAGTGCGTATTACAGCTCTTAAAGGTGGTGCGTCCAGAGTTGTTTCTTCCTCCTGGTGGGTTTGTGGTCTTGTTGACTTCAGGAATAAAACCACATACCCTCGGGGTGAGTGTTACAGCTCATAAAGGTAGTGCAGACCCAAAGAGTGGGCAGCAGCAAGATTTATTGTGAAGAGTAAAAGAACAAAGCTTCCACATCATGGAAGGGGACCCGAGCAGGTTGCTGCAGCTGGCTCGGGGTGGCCAGCTTTTATTCTCTTTTTTTACCCTTCACACATCCTGCTGATTGGTCCATTTTACAGAGCACTGATTGGTGCATTTACAATGCTTTAGCTAGACACAGAGCACTGATTGGTGTGTTTTTACAGAGTGCTGATTGGTGCATTTACAATCCTCTAGCTAGACACAGAGAATTGCTGATTGGTGTGTTTTTACAGAGTGCTGATTGGTGCATTTACAATCCTCTAGCTAGACAGAAAAGTTCTCCAAGTCCACACTTGACCCAGGAAGTCCAGCTGGCTTTACCTCTCAAAACTGGGAAAGGTACATTTCTTCCCCTATTGAACCAGATTTTGCTTGCTGTCATCCTGTACTCATCTGACCAGAACCACAGAGAGAAGATTCCTGTGTTCTTGTTAACCCACAACTCCTGAGATAGTGGGAAGAGATGATACAACCTGTAAGAACCAGAT
>NW_012108097.1:154784-160524 GCF_000951045.1 Mandrillus leucophaeus
TGGAAGGGGACCCGAGCAGGTTGCTGCAGCTGGCTCGGGGTGGCCAGCTTTTATTCTCTTTTTTTACCCTTCACACATCCTGCTGATTGGTCCATTTTACAGAGCACTGATTGGTGCATTTACAATGCTTTAGCTAGACACAGAGCACTGATTGGTGTGTTTTTACAGAGTGCTGATTGGTGCATTTACAATCCTCTAGCTAGACACAGAGAATTGCTGATTGGTGTGTTTTTACAGAGTGCTGATTGGTGCATTTACAATCCTCTAGCTAGACAGAAAAGTTCTCCAAGTCCACACTTGACCCAGGAAGTCCAGCTGGCTTTACCTCTCAAAACTGGGAAAGGTACATTTCTTCCCCTATTGAACCAGATTTTGCTTGCTGTCATCCTGTACTCATCTGACCAGAACCACAGAGAGAAGATTCCTGTGTTCTTGTTAACCCACAACTCCTGAGATAGTGGGAAGAGATGATACAACCTGTAAGAACCAGATAATGCAGGATAACTAGTGGTACGAGATTCATAGAAACGAGAGCTCTATAAGCATGATGAAAGGAAAGGGCAGGTAGGATTGAAGTCCAATTTCAGGTAGGACTGAGAGACAGTCAGCTTGTCAAGACTCATCTTCCTTAAATATCATTTTCTAAACCAAGCTTGTCCAACACATGGCCTCTGGGCCACATGGAGCCCAGGATGGCTTTGAATGTGTCCCAACACAAATTTGTAAACTTTCTTAAAGCGAGATTTTTTGTTTGTTTGTTTGTTTTGGTTTTTTTTTTTTTTTTTTTTTTTTAGCTTACCAGCTATCATTAGTTTTATTGTATTTTGTGTGGGGGCCAAAACACTTCTTCTTCTTCTAGTGTGGCCCAGGGAAGTCAAAAGATTGGACATTCCTAGACCTTCCTTGTATCTCAGTAGCGGCCATTTGCTCTACTCCAAATGACTAGACAATGGAACTACCACAAAAGAGCTCCAAATTATATTTTGACATCTGGGGCATGAAAGACCAAATTGGACATAAAATAACATATAATGGCTATCAATAAAAAATCAGATACAACTGTGAAGCTGAGTAGAGTGAATCACAGTTAAAAACATTAAAATTAAATATCAGGAAATGAGATTCAGAGGACATGCCATGTGCATTTTAGAAATAAAAACAAACAAAAATATAATCATGACATAGCTGGTCAGAAAATAAATAACAAACTGAATAAATACATAAACTGAAAATAAATAACAAACTGAAAAATTGAGTACTGAATAAAAGTAGGAAGAGGAGGTTATAAACAAAAGTCAGCAAGGCAATAGAGTAAAGCCATTTTGTCATATAAGTATTAAGAGTAAGTAGGATTTTCACTATCCTATGAGAATACAGTTTTCTTTAAAATAGAGGGGAAAATGAAAGTTGACTTTTATGTGTTTTCATGATGCTTAATGTCTAAATAAGTTTTTTTGAATGGTTTCCTCCATGGGGATCATGATTAGAATGGGAAAACTCAAGTTTGGAGCTGCTACACTATATATTGTAATAATTTAAACCAGAGAAAGAACAAATTGTTAGTTTAATTCTCTCTTTGTATTAACGACATAGTAACATCAAATGTACCTAGAAGCTATACCATAAAGTGCAGCTCTGGGTTATGAAATAAAACCAAGATAAGACTGCAAAAACCAAGACACAAATGTAATAAAACAGGAGGAAAAAGTGAAAAAGGAAGAACTCTGAACAGAGTAAATGATGGCCAGAATGTCAGCTTTAATACCATTCATGTTGAACTCTATGAAAAGTTTTTGTATTTGTAGAGGGCTAGATGCAATTTCAAAACACTTATTTAAACCCTATTACAGGTGAGTCACTGCAAACTAAGAGGGAAATAAAGGTTATTGGAGGCTATTTAGACAAAAATGAAAAAATGTAAGAACAAAAGAAGATTAATAGTGAAAACAGAAAATCAGAAAGTAGACCAAGAGTTCTACTATTGAAAAATGAGTATACCAACAGTTACTTTCTGTCTCATAATCCCTCACTTATTAGATGCATACATGTGTACATATTTGTTAGCATACTTAGCTCTTTCTATATATCTATGCTAACTTTTTGAACTTTGCATTCAAAATAATAAATGGTTATACCCCCACACCCAGATCTTGGGTTCTAATCGCATTTTCAAATAACAGGAATCTAGAGTCAATGAGGAAAAAATATGGGTGACTTTAGAGCTAAGACAAAGAAGCATGCAAGATGATCCTGCAGCATCCTGGAGTGCCAGAAAGGAAGAAAATGTTCAAAAAACAAACTCTAGGGGCATGTAAAAGTGACAAAAGTGTCAGTCTGAAGCAACTCCCAATGACTGAAACCTGGAACAATTTGAGAAACAAAATAAAGTGGTATGAAATTATGATCCAATGAATAAAATAAACATTCATGAGTCTATGAATATATAAGTCAATTCTAAAATAAACAGGGCAGAATAGAAAATCTTCCCATGCAGAAGGATTCCACTCCATTGAAGTAGAGCATTTTTCTTGCATCCTCAAGCATGACTGTACATAGTGACTTCCTATTAAGGAGTACACTATATAAAAGGAGATGAGGAGAGAGAGTAACCTTATGGTGGAGAAACTTGACAAACCCTTTCGAAGGAGGGAGTCAAAGTTAACATCAACAGCGATAAAGCATGTTGATAGCATCTACCCTAATATAATGTCCGGAGAAGGGCAATTTACCTCTGTAGACTTCCTCCTAAAAAAAAAACCATCACCACTATCTAACCATGAGAAAAAACATCAAACAATTCCCAGTTGAAGACATTCTACAATATACTTTACCAGAACTCCTGAAAATTGTCAAGGTCATCAACACTAAGAAAAATTTCAGAAACTATCTCCACAAAGAGGAATCTAAGGAGACGTGTAAATGTAATGTAGTGACCTAGATGGGATTTTAGAACAGAGGAAGAAATGAGAAAAATGGGAAAATATAATGTATTTACCTTAATAAAAATATATAAATATTAGTTCATTAATTGTGAGACACGAACCACAACAATGTTAACAATAGGGGAACCTTGGTATGGCAAATGTAGGAACTCAAAAATTATTGCAATGCTTTTGTAAAACCAAAACTGTTCTCTAAAAGTTTCCTAAATGTTTAAATGTTACATAAAATACAAGAAAAAAATGGTTCAAATTAATGAAATAAATTCTTATATTTCATTAGATAAAGAACAAAGGCCACATTCTGCAAATGTCTGTGGTGCTTATTATCATATAATACACACAATGTGAGTTAAAGAGATGTCTTGAAGAAAGTAATACCAGAATTAGAATATCAGCTACTAGGTAAGGCTTTTGGCTCATAAACAACAGAACATCGATTCAAGATACTTGAAGAAAAATGTCGAATGAATTGAATGGAATAGTCAAACCACAGCAAGAACAAGAATGGACTGGCCTTAGGAATTTTTATAATCAGTGATTTGAATAGCATCTACACTTAATCTCTCACTTCTGTTGTTTTCAAGATGCAAACCTTACAATTTTAGTTAATCATTTTCTTTGACTGCTGGTATTTATGCACAAGCAACAGAGTTCCAGGAAAAAAAAAAAAAAAAAACACAGAAGAACGTTTATTTACAGGGCTGATTTGCCTAAAAGTTGAAAGCTTGGCAAGTCTTGGGTATTAACTCCAGCAGAGCCACTCACTGTGTCCAGAGTGGTGGACCTGTGTCTACATATCAGTCTGTCACTGCAGCCGGGGAAGCAAAGTCATGAAAGGGCAAGCAGTTCTATTCAGACAACATGATAATAGTGGAGGGAGAAGGACACAGAGGGACAGTTTTCCTAAGAAAGTTGGTGGCCGTACAGATAAATGGCTATAACAGAGGCAAAAATGTTTAACCAGAGAGCCAAAATAAGTAACATTTATACTAAGAATTTTGTATAATTTACTATATGTATCATTTTCCCCCAAATGCCAGAAAGTTCAGGGTAAAATCTGAAAATTACACTTGGCTTTCCTATAGGTTTTATATTTATGCTTCCCATTCAAAATGTTACCTGGTGGGTAATGCTTATTAACTAGAATCCCCCTGGTCTTTATACTTTCCAATCTGTCTCTCAGACTTTTTAAACCTGATTTTGTAAGTATTTATGTTATTTTTTCATAAGCCATTTCAGTTGATTTTTAGAATTAGTAAATCTATGTTTAGATTCTCCAAGAAGCGGATACCAACACACCGTATGATTGGCAAGGGACCTGTGAAGGAAAATGCCTATTAAAGAAAGATGGGAGGAAACAGGAATTTGCAGAAAGAGCCTTCAGGCTACAAGGCAAGACTGGCCTGTTATAACACAGGGCAAGCAAGGAGGATTGCTTAGATGGTCTCACCACAGTTTTAAGAAAGTTCCTGTCCAGGCAGTGGGGAGTGCATAGCCAGTGTTGCCTGTTAGCATAGATGAGCTGTAGGTACAGGACAGCACTAACACTGCAAACACACCCAGTCACTGGGTGGGCATAATCTGGGGAATGGGACCTCAGCAGAAATGGGGTCCTTGATTCCCAGGGGCAGCAGCTGGAGCTGTCAGTCAACCATGCTCCATCCCCCATGAGATCTGAGTAGCACATTTTTATAGCTGTCTCCAGGAGGGACAAGAATTATAAACAAGTAATATATAGACTCCAAATTTAATAATAATATCACTAAATGTCATCAAGCAAAGGGCAAAGGTAAATGTCAATGCATCCTTGCCTCAGAGGGCCAGCTAGGAATCCTACAGAGGGATGAGCAGACGCAGAGGATGCTGCTTTCATAGTACAGAGCTCAGTGGGGCTAGGCTCCAGCCTAGTCAACAGGTGGCAAAAGATCTAAGTCCGTGTTCCAGCTATTCAAGTGGGTTTCTAGTACCTGGGAACCTCAAAGAAAGCAAAAGTGAAGCGTGGCCCTCCCTGCTCTGGTTTGGAGAAGTCTCCTCTCACCCTGGAGGTAGCACTAGACAGTCAGTCACAGAGTACCTGGGCTGTTCACCTGGCCACCCTCGTTTTGTTTCTCATGTGTGATCCTTTGCAATGCTTAAACCAGGGGATTACAACAAACAGAAGAAAGCATAATACTTTCACAACAGCCAATGTCAATCCAGAGCTTGATAGAAAGTGAGCCTCTGAGAGCTTCTGAATGGTCTCTGAGGACAGAGCATAGATGATATAATGAAGTACTGTCGGGCTCATGTTCGTAGTTGATAATGCCCTCCCAGGGAACAGACCATCCATTTTCAACATCCCATTATCAAGCAGCAGGTTAGGTGATTTTTAAATGTGAGCTTCTTAATAGCCAGATTATGATATGCCTACAGGTTTGAGGAGTAAGAGGCAGGAGGCAGGAGGCAGGAATGAATGATTAGACTAGTGCCAGTGAGAAGGACAAAGCTCCAATTCTTCTGTTCAGCGCTGGAGTCTACACAACAAAGAATGATAGCAGCAGGCAGTGTGCGCTTTGCAGGCATGTGTTGACATCCTAATAAAAAGTAAAATTCTGATTTTCATTCTAGGTCTGCAAATCATCGTTTTATGGCCCTGTGTTTTTCAAAAAGGAGGGGAAATGCAGGAGATGAGTGGTGGGGGTGGTTTATTTCTTTCGGTACCCGAGAACAGAGGAAGAAATGAGAAAAATGGGAAAATATAATGTATTTACCTTAATAAAAATATATAAATATTAGTTCATTAATTGTGAGACGCGAAC
>NW_012108097.1:160574-166701 GCF_000951045.1 Mandrillus leucophaeus
AAATGCAGGAGATGAGTGGTGGGGGTGGTTTATTTCTTTCGGTACCCGAAGACAGGATGATACATCAGAGCCATTTCGGAAGAAGCAGAGAAATATACAGTAGAGACAGCAGGTGGTATCACATGTGTCAAATTAACTTTGTCCAAATAAATATTTTCTCTACAATCCCCAGCTGTGTGGAAAAGTAGAAACCTATGAAAGTCTCCCCATGATGACATTTAAAAGAAAGATACTATTGGTGGTGCCTTGAGATAAAACAATATGTTTATGGTTGAGTGTTAGGGAAATTTTCCTTTGTCTGTTTCTCCTTTATTTCTGCCACAGCATATGTTGTGATTATTTTTTTACTCTTTATTATTAAAATTCAATGGTGGTAGTTACAGTATAATCAGGATCAGTAATGGATAATTACCTCCCTCCTCTGCCTTCCTTGTTGCTATGTCTTAGAAGAGAACAGGGGCAGAGATGTCTTCAGAAAATAAAGTGACAAGATGAATTGCTAAACTGGGAGGGACATTAAAACTTATATACACAAGCACCCTGTGTAATATCCTCAGAAGAGCTTTGTAGATTGTCCACAGTGACAGTTATTGGGAGCCAGGGTTCAATCAGTATCTACATATTTCTTGGTTAGTGGGCTTCAGTCCTCTACCAAATGCAGGTATCTTGACTTTTTCTGTTATTTTTTTATTTCCTTATTAATCTTTCCAGTAACTGCCTCTCTCCCTGAGTACTCTGACTTCTTGCAGTAGCCCAACCAACTTCCCTAGGGAGGCCTAGCTTAAAAGACAGCTACTAAGGAAAACTTTCCCTACTAAGTGTTAGTTTCTGAAAAATTACCTTAGGTACCTGTGCACATCTAAATGAAATTGCCTCAATGATCTGGCACTTGTAATTTACATAAAACAATAGTCTTGGGTGTCTAGAAATAAAATGACAGTAGATGAGGACAGTTGTTTGAGTCTGAGAGAGAAATATTTAGAAATGTGTGTATATGGTAGGTGTAAAGCAAATTCAGTGATGCTTTTCCAAGATACTTCTCCAGTCATACAAAACAGGTTGTTGTCTATTTGATCTAAGTCTAAAACCATCCATGATTAGGAAATTTTTAAAAATTTGAAATAGGAATTCAGATTCCCTAAAGTTGGGAAAATCATATTGGTCCAATATCTGGTTTGTGTTTTCTTCTTTAAGTAAGCAACAATGAAATGTGTAAAAAGAGCTGATTTCACACAGTTGAGAATTTGGAGAAAATGAGCATTAGTTCTACAAATTAACATAGAATTGTAATCCTGTACAGGCATACTTTCTATTCCAAAAACTCTGTAATATCATATATTGCATTTAAACAATCATTTCTAGGATATCAAGATGACAATTAGACATGTTTCTGAGAGTCCATTTGTTTATGTGGAGGAAAATCAGGCTTTAATCAAACACAGTGTTTGCACATGGGAAACACTTTGCAGATTTGCTAAATTGAATTATATTGAACTAATGAATGTTTTGAGTAAAAAGAAGAGTGCCTTGTTAGTGATAAATAAAACAATTTTGGAGGAAGTTTCATTCACCAATACAATCCTCTAGTCCTGTATTATCTACCATTTTCTCCTTTGTGTTAAGAAATGAAAACAGATGCAAACTTCCTGTCATCACAAGGATATCATTGCAACCATCAAGGAGTCCAAATGAATGTATGCCTCAGACTAAATAGGGCTGCATCAGAGAAATACAGTTCAGTAAAGAGTCTCTCTTCCCTAAGCAAAACACACAGGCTATGCACATACAAGGTGAATTGTAAAATTTGGCATATAATCCTAGTTGCATATCCTTTGCTCCTAAACCTTCTACAGAGACTAACGAGGTTGCTGAAAATTATGAACTTGTAATACTTGAAATGTTTTTCTTCCCATCACAAATCTCACTTCTCTTAAAATAATCATAATATTTTGACTATACAGTTTTTTTATTTTTTTCTGTGGAAAAAATACCAAATGTTTTTATAAGAAAATCAAATGAAAATATAGTTAAGCTTTTCTTTTAATCTGTTTCCAACTCCCCAAACTCCAGATCTGCCCTTTGTTTTACTCACGTAGATAAAAGAGAAAATTATACTTAAAGGTAATTAAAGGATCTAAATTATACAAGTTCACTACAGTATGACAGCTTTTGAAATTTTAATTGAGGATAGTATGAATTAAATCATGAGAGAAAAAAATGTCTATTCATGGTATTTTTTATTATGCGTATATAAAAGAGAAATGTCAGTATAGGTCAATATATTTGCTTTTTAAAATTAAATGACAGAAATAACTCATCCAAGGAACCAGCAGAAAGAGCAGATTTTTTCACATTGACACTTATGGCATTTGCAAGTGTGATTGATCATAATGTGATAAAATGGCTTCCTTCTGCCAGTCTCTATGTGAGAAGTACAATCGGAAATGGTGTGAACAGTGTCTCCTCTGCTATTTATGCTTCAGTTCAAAATCAGAGAACAATGGAACAGTATTTTCTATGCAGGAAAATGTATTGAAATGTAAAGGCGCATGTAGTCCCTGAGAATCAGTATTATTAGTTGTCTAATGTCCAGTAGATTGAGTGGCTAAGAGCATGAAGTTTGCAGTAGGATTACATGAGTTCCACCCACAGTCCCATCCTTTTCTGCCTTTCACACCTCAAGCCAGTTACCTATCTATTTAAGGCTAAATTTTATGATGTATACAAAGGAATTAAAAATTGCTTCTTAGAAGGTTTTTGTAGAAATAAGTGATATAACAGACTTAGCACAACACTTGGCAAATAATGCTTTTAACTTGGTCACATAAAATTAGAAGATAGAACATTTATGTGTTTTTATTTAAAAATGTTCATTGTTATGTATGGCTATTGCTTATATAATTTTTCTTGAATGCTTCTATGAATTACGTTTAAGAATATCTATATACAATTGTTCTTTAAAAAGATGATTGTTTTCAATACAGATAACCCTAATTTTTCTCCCAAGAAAAAGTCACACACCTTTGGGAAATCTAGCACAATTTTTCACTCAGAAAGTTGAAAAATACTGTGATTCCAGCAGTAAAATCACTCCTCTTCATTAACAATACTGTCACTAGAGAAAATTATTTACTAACTTTAAGGCCCATTATGTTTCTGAGTTATGCTACTTCCCTATTTAATGTATGAGAAGTAAAAAATTATATAAAAAATTGAAAAACAAGCATAGAAAAACTTTGTACTTTCTAAGTGTTTACTCCTTAATTTGTAAACATGCTGAGGCATACATATCAGTAGTGTACATTAAGGGCAACAGAAAAGAAACAACAACAAACAAATAGCTGATATGGTGTGACCTCAGGTTCACTAAAATTATACATACTGAAGATTCTTTTAATATGAGGTAAATATACACTGTTTGAGGAACAACTTAAAAACATATTAATCATGTCTTTGTTTGTTTTACACAACATCACCTCCTGACAGAGACCTTAACAGGGCAAAGTGTGCCACTGTGACCAGAATGTCATCTTACCCAGATCAGGACTTTGCAGATGCTTTATGATTTTTATTATACTTAGACAGAATTTCCTTTCCTGGTTCCTTTTGGACCAGCGTGTTATACAAAATCACCAGGATATTTGGTCTTCCTAGGTGCTCACTGTATGAAGGCAGATTTCATGTGGATTTAAACATCACAGCACAGATGTTCCGTGGGTATACATCACACTCCTGGAATACCTAGTGCTGTTTGTTTTGTCTAGCTGTTCAGACATTTATAATCATTTTTATAATTTTCACAAAGGTCACAAGGAACTTTCAGTATTTGCAAATATACAGTTATGGGAGCTCAGCAATATTAAAATGCCATTGACTACATATTAGCAAATGTTCAGATGACTGACTAGGTTATATAAAGAACCTTGAAGGGGTAAAGCATAATATGATTGGAAGTTTGGCTGTATTGGAGTTTAGTCAATTAGAAAACACTTCAATAAAAAGACAAGTAAATTAGATTTCCCCAAATTCAAAGGTAAAAATAAATGTAAGAAAAATGCTATGTCATATGAAAAAATATTTTGCAATGAAATTGCTTTTAGACTATCACAAATATCAAAGTCATACTTAGGTTGTTAAAAGGAATCAATTTCTTCAAGTCCTAAAATATTTATAAGCAATTGTTTTAAAAGTAACCTTGTGAACTACCATAGCATATAGTGAAACATGAACAGTTCATCGACGAATGTAAATAATCAATAATTAAGAATCCTTCCTGGAATTTCCCTTAGTGTCTGGAATCATACATTTTCTAAATAATCCATGAGTCTCTACGTTATTTATTTTTTCCACAAATGTTTAAAGCTAATGATATAATTTAAGCTTTTAGAATGCTACAGAGCTCCAAATGTCAATAATCGTATGCTTTTTCACATATATATCCAAAATACACAGGTAATTACTTTGGCATTGCTCAGTAGAAATGGAAGGAAAATGTATACTCTGGAAACAGTTGTCAGTTACCATGCTTCTGAACAACATCCTATTGAAACTATTCAATCCCTTCAATAATATATATTTTTACTTTCTTGCTTATTTTTATGTATGTGTCACATATTTTCTTAAGCATAGACTCTGTATTTTTTGTTTAATATAACCTTGAAAACAAAATAATACATTACATACAAATTCCTGGACTTAACAATATTTCTTTTTGCTGGAATTTAGACAGTATAATACTCACCATCATTTTCGTTTATGTGCTAAAGTGAAGCCTAAGAACAGTTATCCTAAAGTTTGCATGCTGTAGACATAAAAGGACATGGCTGCTTCTTACCTAGAGCAGAGGATAAACTTGAATGGCCCTGGGAGGTTCCATTTGACATAAGAATAAACCTACAGTGAACTCCAATGACTACAGAAAAGCTCTGTCAATCCTTTTCCAGGACTTAGAAGAGAGGGACTAAAGCCAATAGAGCTGCCTGAGCTCATGACAGAGAACGATTCTACCCCAGTGACAAGACTTTGAAAGTTACCTATTTTGTTTCCTCTGAAATTCCAGAAAAACTGAAGAAATCAAGATATTAAAGTGATATTCTAAATGCTATTTCCAGAGTTCACAACATAAAAATAGACAATAAACTTCATTATTGTACTTGCTGCTTTAGAAGATATTTAAATGCTGTCTTTATAGAATGACATACAGTTTCGTTCATTTCTTCATCTTGCTTCCCTACTGAATCAATAGTTGACTAGTGTAAGTCTAAAAATTGTCCACTTGAGGCTATTTTAGATATGCCTCATGAATTTCAATGTTGCCCCACTTTTATCACGCTTTTAAAACTGATTTAAGAATTTGTCTTTTCATTTTATATTCTTTTTATAAATTTATATCAGAAGAGTGAAATAAATCACTCAGAAGTACAAAAATACTAATGTACAAAGTTAGAGACATTGCCAAAATATAACAGCAAGCAGCAGCATCATATAATACCTCAAAATATTCTTTCACCAGTTGAGGTATAAAAATCTGAATCTGGCATGCAAAAGAAAATAAGGATGTGAATGTGCAATGCATGACAGTTGTGTGAACGTTGAAAGAAAGAAAGTGAAGGATATTTTACTAGACAATCTCGTCCCATCTCTTGAAGAACTAAAGAAAATTGTATTCACACTTGTAAATGAAGGAAAAACTGTTAAGCAGAATTACTAGATGCAGGAACACGATATATCACCAAAAGGCTCCAAATCATTTAAAACTCACCTTTCTCTATACACTTTTTGTTCTCTATGTTTGTTATGTATGTTTACTGTTTAGAAATTTCTATGGCTTAATATTTAACTCAGAAATATGCCACATCTGTCAATACCCTTGCTATAATTTTTTGCACAAGTGAGCTGCAGTTTGTGGAACTCTATCTAAAAATAAAATACTTTCCTATCTATTACTATGGTTTTACATTTTTCTGATTTTTCGCGGTTCTTTGTAATCTATGAAAATAACTTTCACTTAGGAGGTATCCTAGTATTTTTGCATATAATTTTTCTAGATATAAGGCAAACTTCATGAAAAACATAGAAATCATTTCTGTGTCCTGAGAAAATTTTTGCAACATTGGATTTTACCTTT
>NW_012108097.1:168752-169818 GCF_000951045.1 Mandrillus leucophaeus
AAATGTGATTATTTCAAAAAGATAGACATTTTAAAATAATGTACTATAGAACCCTATGCCTCTTTCAAAGATAAATTGGTATTTAAGAATATTCCAATAATAGGGTGATAATAGCCTTAGAAAGTCTTTATATAAAAATAAAAATTTTCTATTTTTTGCATTTTGGAATAACCTAATATAAAATGTGGTGGTTATAGAGTTGTCGTTCTAACTCAGATCTTCAATCATTGTGAAGTTTATTGTTTATAGCAAATAGACAATTACTCTTCAATTAATTTTGAGAATATATATTTTTCCAAAAATATTTAATCCAGGATTTAAATTTGTTGGTGAAAATGATCTTATGTATTCGTAAAAGTTATATTGATATTTATGTCATATTCATTTATAATTAGTGAGCACTCACATTAGGTTCCTTTACATGAGGTCAGTACCGAGCACTTAAGTGATGTAATGGTCACGTTAGTTTTACTTTCTTATTTACTTTTTTTCCTGCCATCTTGACAGATCCACGATGGAACTCAGATAAACTTAAATATAAATGAAATTTTCCACGTATTTTTACTGTGGTTTAACTTTCAAATTTTACCTTTTAAAATAAGAAAACATTAACTTTATTTTGTTATCAGTGGTTAAATGAAATTAACCTACATATTTTATCATTTCTAAAAATGTTTTTATGTCTCACATTTGCCATGGGGGTTCCCTTTTCTCATTTCTAATTTTTCTTTCAGTAAGAGTCTGTGGGTGGTACAACCTTAGTCTTTCTCTATATAAATATATGATATTATATTGTTAATCATAAGAATGTAGCTTAACTGGTATAAAACTTTAGATTAATAAGATTTCCCTCAATAAAATTGAAGTATCTATTTTGGTGGTGAAAAATCTTTTCAAAATTTTTCCTCTTTAGGGTTTATCTTTCTGCTGAGTAGATTTTAAAATAGCGTCTTTATTTTATGCTCTGGAATTTCACAAAATATGTATTTAATATAATAATTCATCCTACCTGGAACACAGAATGCCTTTACTGCTAATCCATGTCCTTTCCTTTTGGAAAAAAAAA
>NW_012108097.1:170468-182174 GCF_000951045.1 Mandrillus leucophaeus
TGTATTTTAGTAGCGACGGGGTTTCACCCTGTTGGCCAGGATGATCTGGATCTCCTGACCTCGTGATTCGCCCGCCTTGGCCTCCCAAAGTGCTGGAATTACAGGCATGAGCCACCGTGCCCGGCCCCAATATTTCTTTTTGTAATGGCTGCCTATTTCCATGTTTTCCTTAGTATATTTTTATTAGATTACAGATTTTTCTTCTTAAGCCTGGACATACTTCTTATATATTTTTTTAAAATAATTTTTTATGTTGTAAATTCTACATTTGTCAGCTGAATGCTGCAAATATGCTGGGAGCAGTGTCTCGTGCCTGTGATTCCAGCTACTTAGGAAGCTGAGGTTGGAGTATCGCTTGAGCCCAGCCAGGACTTTGATACCACCCTGGACGACGTAGTGAGATGTGGTGTCTAAATAATAATAAAAATAAAAAATATTAGGAAGTCAAGGTGGTGCATGCCTTTGGTCTAGCTGTTCTAGAGTATAAGGCAAGAGGATAACTGGAGCCCAAGAGTTCAATGGTGCAGTGAGCTATGATCACACTACTGCACTCCAACCTGGCCAACAGAGTGAGACCCCATCTCTTAAAAATGATGATAATACTAATAAATAATGTTCCAAATATGTGTTTTGAAATTGGAGTTTCTTAGCTTAACTAGATAATTTTGTTGTTATTGGAGTAGTTGTTTTATTTTTTATTTATGCCTTAGATTTTTTTTTTAGAAAAATGACTTTTCGCTATGTGCATACTGCAAAATCTAGCATCTTTGAAGGGATTTGGCTCCTCACAACTACAATAATGATTTGTAATTCTAATATTGTTGCAGTATGGGATATTTCATGATTAGCCAATGGTAACATTCTTTAGTTTCTAGTCACCTGGCAATATCCATGGACTCCTAATTCCCAAGACCTGCAAGCTATTATAAGCTTGAAGCTAAGAGCTTGGTCTATAGCATTTCTTTGGGATTTTTTTTTTCACAAGTGGAAACTCTTCTTCAGAATCCCTGAATACAAGCAGAGTTTGTCTCCAGACCACTTTTTGCATGGAGCTGTCATATTCCCTGTTACTGCTTGGACGCTTTATTTCTGCTTCCAGATCTGGATTCCAACATGCTGTGGCATGCTTGTAGATTCATCCTCACTCAATAATACTGTCTCTCAATTTAATTTCCAAATGGTGAAATATTTGTTTTTCAACCTTGGCTATGCTATTTCACAATCTGTTTATTGTTCTTGGTTATTCTCTCTGTTATACACATGAATATAAATGTACTTTTCTTTGTAATTATATGTTTTGAACAAGAGAGAAATGACAAATCATTACATTTGACCCATCTGACTATGGGCTTTACAATACTAGCCAGAAGGAAACCATCTAAAATAAAATAGGCATAGATAAAAAAATAGTAAAAAAAAAAGTTAAAAGACAAATAGTATTTAAAAAAAAACAGTAAAAATAAGACAACAGAAAACATATTAATATTTGACCAAATGGTACCACAGGCCTATTTTAATAAGCTGGGTAAAAAAAGACATTACATGATAAAGATAATTATCATGCACACAATAGGAAAAAAGTTATAAAATGCTATATTCCAATAAATAATATTTTTCTCTCACAAAAAAGCAAGAAACATAGAAAAATAAACAAAATTTACGAAGCACAGTGTAAAGAGTGATTTTATTTTATTCACATTTAAAATATCAGATTGAACAATATTAATTGAACTATGTTTACATATGCATATATTTATGTGTGTGTATGTATATAAATACATGTGTCCATGCATATATTTGAAAAACTGAAAAACAAAAATAATTGACAAAAAAGTATGATCAAAAGGAATATATTTTAAATGTATAGATTAAGTGATTCATTACTTTGTAATTTTAAAAAATCAAAAAGAAAATAAAAATCAATATTGCAAAGTGATGTCTACAAGCTAGTAGTATAGGCACTTTCTAGGATAATCCTTCCACAGAAGTATCAATTTTGATAACTACCCACAGACCCACAGACAAGAGTACCTTTGTGGGAGTCTGCGAGCCTAGCAGAGAAGTTTCAGCACACTACTGGAGAAAAAAGTCTGAGAATAGATGCACTGAAGAAGGTAAGAACCATTTCACTTTTGAATTTCCCCTCCTCCCAAGGAAGCACAGCTTAGTGCCAAGAGAAACCTCTTTGGTTACTATTTTCTCCCACAGGGGGAAGTGAGAGTGTCGGAAGTGCCCTGTTTTCCCAGCCATACTGGACAAAGCCCGAAGAGATGCTGACTTCTTTCTTGCTCCACACAGAATATTGAGGCAATCAAGACAGTTGAGGGATTAAGAAAGGATGAGGGCAGAGAAGAGTGGACTCTACCAATTGCTGTGAAGTTTCCATTAGGAAGCCTGCCATGGGCTATTTGGAATGATTTTCCTGTGGACCCTCCCCTCAACTGCCTGATGGGTACCCAAGTGCTCCATATGCCTCAACCCTTCCTCTCAGCCCAGCTCCCAGGGGTTTTCCCAGTGAATGGTGAGTGCAAGTATCTTGCACAGACTAGTTTCAGTCAGCACAATGGGGAGAAGGCACACAAACTTGATCATTTAGTGGTATTACCCTAAGGAAAACAAACAAGAGGTTCTCAGCACCTGGCTTGGCTTTGTGAGATTGATAGAAGCCATTCAATCTTAAAAATTTTCCCCAGAAAGGAACAAAAAGTGGGAAGTAAACTCAAATGTAAAAAATGTTTGAGGGAGACTTGGAACTCTCAGGCAGACTAACTGGTGAAAGCATTTCCCTCCTGAAGCCAGTTAGCAAAAATTGGAGAAGATGACTTCTTCAAATGCCAAATGTAAGACTTCAAGAATATTTTTTAAAAATGAATAAAATATGACACCACCAAAGGAGCACAATATTTTAGTAACTGACTCAACAAAATGGAGACCTATGAATTGCTTGAAAAAGAATTCAAAATACATATTTTAACAGAGTATGGTAAACTACAAGAGAACACAGATGACTCAATGATACCAGAAAAATAATATATAAAGAAACTAAGAAGTATAATGAGGATACAGAAATCATAAAAAAAAGAATCAAACAGAAATTCTGAAACTGGAAAACAAAATGAAGAAAATTATAGACAATAGTAAGTGCCAACAGAGGACTTATAAAGCAGAGGTAGAAGTCTGTGAACTTGAAGAAAAGTCACTTGAAAGTATTTAGTCAGGAGATTAAAAATACCAAATAATAAAAAGGAATAAAGGAAGCCTGTGAGATTTATAGGGAACCATCAAGACAGCTACCTTACACATTAGGACAGTCCCTGAAGGAGAAGCTAGAAAGGTACAGAAAGCTTATTCAAATAAATAATGACTGAAAACTCCCCAATCTGAGTTGGATGTGAGTACACAGGTATACAAAGAATAAAGTTCTTTAAGCAGTTTCAACCCAAAGGTTTCACAAAGACAATAATCAAACTGTCAAAAATTTAAGACAAAGAGAGAATTTCTAAAGTAGTAAAAAAAGAGATTATTATATATAGGAGACTGTTAATTAGGAAAAGTCTCTGTTAAATCTTCACTAGCCTGGGAGAGAGTGGGATGATATATTCAAACTACAGAATGGAAAAAAAATAAAACAACAACCAAAAAACCCTCCAGCAAACTACCAACAAAAATTCTACCTGGCAAATATTTTCTTGCAAAAAGAAGGGAAGATTAAACACTTTTTTACAAACAAAAGCTGAGAGCTCATTACCACTTGAACTGACACACAGGAAATGCTAATGGGAGTTTATTAACCTAAAATTAAAGGACACTTGTCACAGAAAAACTTGTGCTAGCATAAAACATGCTAGAAAATGTAATTACATAGTTAAATTTAGAATACTCTAATATTGCAATGGTAGTGTGTACATCAATTATTACTCTAGCATAAAGCTCAAAATGCAAAAGTAGGAAAAATAACAAATTATAAAAATTTGTATGGGTACACAATATAAAAAGATGTAAATTGTAATAAGAAAAATATAAAATGTCAAATAGGAAAGTAAAAGTGTAGAGATTTTGTATTCCATAAAAGCTAAATTGTTATTAACATAAAATAATCTGTTATAACAACAAATTGTTTTATGGAATCCTCATGGTAACAACAAAATCAAAATAAGTAGATACACATAAGATAAAGAGAAAGGAATCAAATCATACCACTACAGAAAATCATCAAGTCATAAAGGAAGACTCAAATTTAGGAAAAAAGAAACAAAATATATGTATTTTAAAGCCAAAATAATGACAATATTTAGTTCTGATCAAATAATAATTACTTTAAGTGTAAACTGATGAAATTCTCTAGTCGAAAGACATATACTAGCTGAATGAAAAACAAAATGCAACTATATGCTGCTTACAAGAGATTCACTTCAGTTTTAAGGGCACAGATAGATTAAAAGTGAGGAGACAGAAAAATATATTCAAAGTCAATGGAAACTAAAAGAGAGCAGGGTAACTATAATCATTTCAAACAAAATAGACTTTAAGTAAAAACTTAACAAATTGTGATTTTTTCTTTTAGATTTTACATATTCAAAATTATTGTTTTCAAATAAAGTTTGCTCTTCCTTTAATGTTTATCTTGGCTATATTTTAGTTTTATAATTACATTAAACATAACAAAACAAAAAACCACTTTGGATAATACTGATTATAATACACCTCTGACTCCTTTCTTACTTTGATAGAGAAATGAGTCAGACTTTTACAGTTTATTCCAATGCTTGTTGTTATTTATAGTTAAAAAGAGCTAATTTAATTAAGTGGAAAGATTTTTCTCTAAGAACTGGAAAAGGATAAGGATGCTCACTCTCATCGCTTTTATTTAACATAGTACAAGAAATCCTATTCAGAGAAACTAGGCAAGAGAAAGAAATATGGAGCATACACATTAGAAAAGAGAAAGTCAAATTGTTCCTCCTTTGTGGAAGTTATAATTTTCCTTTTTTTTTTTTGTTTGAGACGGAGTCTTGCTCTGTCACCCAGGCTGGAGTGCAGTGGGGAGATCTCAGCTCGCTGTAAGCTCCGCCTCCCGGGTTATGCCATTCTCCTGCCTCAGCCTCCTGAGTAGCTGGGACTATAGGCACCGCCACCTCGCCTAGCTAATTTTTTTTTTTGTACTTTTAATAGAGACGGGGTTTCACCATGTTAGCCAGGATGGTCTCAATCTCCTGACCTCGTGATCCGCCTGCCTCAGCCTCCCAAAGTGCTGGGATTACAGGCGTGAGCCACTGTGCCCAGTCAATCTTACAAAATTCCGCCATTGATTATTGTACTGTTTATTTATTTCTCAAGCAGTGCCTCCCTAAAGAGGACAAGTGACTTTCGCATAAATGTAAAAGCACCGTTTCACATAAGAATCTGTTATTCACACCCTCCTTGCAGAAAATGCCTAGAATATATTTAAGAAAGGCATACTTCTTTCCCTACGCACGTTTTCCCCTTGAAATTGTGTGTTTTGTTTTTGTTTTTATACCAGTTCTACTTAATAAAATTCCAAGCATCATTGCTCATTTTGACAATCAGTTACTTCCTTAGTTTCTTTAGTCATGGCAACACCAAGTTTTCTCTGCTGTCTTTCAAGATAGGTAGGTAGCTGTTTCCCTACACCCTTTATTTCATTGCATTCTAACTATGTGTTTATATGTCTTCTGCTTTTACCTGGTAGGTATATGGACCTTGCTTTTGTGGCTGGTCATGTCATAGAGTGTAAAGAACATATGCCTTCAAGCCAGGCAGATATGAATTCAAATTTTCTTTCCATAATTTCACTCCAACTTGGATTTTTGAATAAGTCAAGTACCTTATCTGAGCCTCACGTTTTGAATCTAGGATTTGAGTAATAATAAATAACACATATGTTTGGCATCAAATGAAGACACAAAATGTAAGACAATCATGTTTTCCTTTCCATACTTTCCTACTATACTTAGTTCATTGAAGTTGGGAGCATATTCATACTCTTCTTCATCACAGTTTTATAGCACAATGATTCATAAACATTTTTCAATAAAGATTTATCTGAAAGTAAGTTTACTAGTTACTTCATCTGAACAAAAGAAAACACCTCTTCTTTGAGTTACTAAACAATAATATACAAGATAACATTATTAATTTTATCTGTATATAGGAATTTTAAAAACACTCTGTAATACTTTTATAATAGCTATTTTTAATAGTGTCTTATGATGAACTTCACTTTATTCTCATCTAATAGTAATTTCTCAATTCTTAGATATTCTCTATTTAATAATTTTCCTCAGTTTGATGCTTAAATGCTGTCTATAATACAAGATACTATCATAAGAACTACACTAACATTTTATAAAAGCTTATGTATAACCTCTACAGCAGTAGATTCTAATGTACAACTTAATTTGATAGCCATAGCACATAAATATATTTAAAGATTATGTCAAGTCTTGATGTCCAAAATGATTTACTTCCATGACTCCATTTTAACTGCTTATATTTAAAATAGATCTTATATAAAAATTATTTGACTTGTCATTTTTGATGTGTCACTTTTCCTAAATTTTATGCATTTTATTTTTTCATGTTTTACAGTTCATTATTTTAGTTACAAATTGGTGTTTGGTTTTTGGCGCAATTAAAATAATCAACAACTGAAACAAAAAAGTGTTCTAAGTTTACTTCACTGCTCATAAGGAAATAGAGGATCAAAATAATTGCACCGCTAATTATTATTTTTATTTTCTAACAGAAAACAACAACCGAAACCAGGTACATTTTCATTAATGGAGTAGTTCAGTTGAAAGTAGCTTGCTACATCTGGGTCACTCAGTTAATTACCCTGTGTAGTTTCTTCTTCACCAGCAAGCTTAATCACCTGCAGTCTGAAGCCACATCTATCAATCTCCTTCAACTTCTCTCTCTCCATTTAGTAACTTTTTCACTGTGCAACTCAAGGACCTTCTATTTTTCCTAAGACTTTATTATCTTTAACTGTTCTCTATACATAAATCCTTTCTTTTAAAAATTATCTTGAGTAAAGACATTGTGCATATCTGAAAGATTGTATTACAGAAAAAGAAATGTTAAGATAAACTTTAGTGAAAGAAGAAACACCATTTTGTTGAATTAGGTAAGATATTTAATAGGAACTTTAAATGTTGTAAGGAGGGAAGCTTAAATTTTCCATTTTCTTATATCTAATTAGGAGAAAACTTCGATTGCATTCTCTGGGCTGGGCGCGGTGGCTCACGCCTGTAATCCCAGCACTTTGGGAGGCTGAAGCAGGGGGATCATGAGGTCAGGAATTCGAGACTAGCCTGGCCAACATGGTGAAACCACGTCTCTACTAAAAATAACAAAAATTAGCCAGGTGGAGTGGTAGGTGCCTGTAATACCAGCTACTCGGGAGGCTGAGGCGGGAGAATCACTTGAACCTGGGAGGTGGAGGTTGCAGTGAACCGAGATCGTGCCACTGCACTCCAACCTGGGGAACAAGAGCAGATCTCTGTCTCAAAAAAAAAAAAGAAAGAAAGAAAAAGAGAAGAAGAAGAAAAGAAAAAAAGACACCAAGCCTTTTATCCAGAAATTGACTGCATATTTGTTAAAAAATAATAGTAATAACAATATACATAAATTTTGATTCAGAATAAATTCACTATGGACAAATACTCAAATAGTGATATCTCCCTTTTATTTATTTGTTTATTTTTTGAGATGGAGTCTCATTCTGTTACCAGGCTGGAGTGCAGTGGCACGTTCTCAGCTCCCTGCAACCTTCGCCTCCCAGGTTCAAGGAATTCTCCTGCCTCAGCCTCCCTAGTAGCTGGGACTACAGGCATGCACCACCACGCCCAGCTAATTTTTGCATTTTTAGTACAGACAGGGTTTCACCATGTTGACCAGGATATCGGCCTCGATCTTTTGACCTCGTGATCTGCCCACCTTGGCCTCCCAAAGTGTTGGGATTACAGGCATGAGCCACTGCGCCCCGCCAAAAAGTGATACCTTAAGTACTATCGTACAAAAACAGTGGTAGAATCAGTGGATTTTTTTGCACAAGGCTCTTGTGTTCCGGCATGACACACCTAAAGTATTGGGTTGGTAAACATAACAATTTAATTCACGCAGGCATTGAGCACTTTTTATTCAGATCTTTTATCTAGAAGACATTGAGAATTTGATGTGAGCAACAGAGAAAAGCAGACAATTAACAAGAAAATAGACAATAGTGATTAGGAAGCAGTCAATTGAAACAGAGTTACGAGATATTTGTAATAATGATTAGGAAGAACTCAACTGAAATGAAATTACCAGGTCTGATACATGGAAACCTAGAGGATTGGGAGAGAGTCTACTGAGAAAGTCACAATAAGTCAAATAAGGTGAAGAATAAACTAATAGGGAAAAAATAGGAGGGAGTATTTCAGGTTCTGAGTGAAAACTTGTAGATAAAAAAGGACTTAGCTTGGGAGACCAAGGTGGATGGATCACCTGAAGTCAGGAGTTCGAGACCAGCCTGGCCAACATGGAGAAACCCTGTCTCTACTAAAAATACAAAATTAGCTGGGCGTAGTGGTGGGTACCTGTAATTCCAGCTACTCAGGAGGCTGAGGCAGGAGAATGACTTGAACCTGCTCCGCTCAGGTGGAGGTTACAGTGAGCCGAGATTGCGCCATTGCACTCCAGCCTGGGCAAGAGGAGTGAAACTCCGTCTCAAAAAAAAGAACTTAGCAGGATAGAGGAATTGAACAGAGGGCTGCCAATGAGTCTAGAAAATAATGGATGAGCAGGAGAATAAGAGGAAGCAAAGTACATAGTGCTTAGGTCATTTTGTGCTTTCTTGGCTCTGGCAAGAATAAACTGAATATTTACTGAGCAATTATTTACTGTGTGCCAGGTACTATTTTAAGTTGCTTTATGAATTAACCCATTTAACTCTAACAGTAACCTTTTAAGAGGGTACTATTACAATATTTTACAATGAGGTACTGAAACAAATAGCTTAAGTTCTTCAAAACCTCATCACCAGTAAGTCCCTGAGTCATGATTCTAAAGTAAGCAGGCTTATGTAGAGTCTTCTTTTTTCACGACTACAGTGTGCTTCCTGCAGCCAATAAATTCATATGTTGTATTAGAGAAACAATGTGTTATACTTCAATTATCAACAGTGGCCTGAAATTGGACACAGAAATAATGTGGATTGTGACTCTTTTATCGTCAATGTTTACCACAGCTAATATTTTAAAAATGGTTTAGAGGACAAGAATGGTTTAAAGAACAAGAAGGGGGATTAAAAAATAACTAAATAAAAACCTGTTACATTCATTCAGACCTAGAAATCATGGTGACTCAAACTAGAATGGGGTGCATGGAGATGTAGAGAAAAGGAAATTTGACCCTTTGACATGCATTTTGAAACTAGACATGTTAGGACTTGTCAACATGAGGGAGGGTAAGCAATTAAGAATGACATTGAGGATTCTACATTTTGTAATATGGAATTGCTACCACTGTTATCATCTGTTTGTCTTTGAATAGTCATTAAACCAAACCGAAATGAAATTCATCAACCAAAGAGCTCAGAGTGGGGTAACTATTATGCACTGGCATAAATTTCAGGTAAACAATCTATCAGCTCATTCATGGCAACGTCCAAACTTAATAGTATATTCAACTAGGGCTCTTTGTAGACCAATTGGTGATTTACTAGCAGTTGAAAATATTAAAATGAGTTTATATGGTGCTAAAACTTAAACATTTTCCACTTTAGGAAATAATGGGATATATATTATTGTTGTAGTACAAATATTAAAACGGTTGTGATGAGAGGAAAGGTAGGGGGCTATAATATCTATTACAAGGCCCAGTGGAATTTGGCCTTTCATCCTATTCTTCAGTACCTGGGTTTGCAATAGGCACTAGAAGGTAGCATTGCAAAATATATCAAAATACATCATTGGTCTGTGGAAGCCTACCCTAAGCACTCCAAGGCAAATTACATGTAAAACAAAGTAAAATTACTCGTTTTCCTTAGCCCAAGTTTAAAAACTGAATCTCAAAAAAAGGTCCACATATAATCATTTTAACTTTGTTTAAATGTTTATTGCCCATTTATTATCTAGTATTTGAGTGCATTTGTTTAAACTTCTATTTATTGCCGATTTTAATTAAAAGAATGTAGATAATTGTCTAAATTTTGTCATAGTTGAGAGTAAGCTGTTTTTGACAATCAAATTCTCAGCACTACACTGAATCTGTGGCTCAAAAGCATTATCCACATTAAAAAAAAAGACATTTTTCTACTATAGGCTCATATTCCTGGATGTAATCAGGTGGCAGAATTGATAAATGGTTTTAAGACAACACAGATGGAAACCAAGACATGTTTATTTGTCACCACATATTGTCCATGTGGCCATAGCTAAAATATCTATCACATAAAAATTTCTCCTCTGTGACCATTCTTAATCATGTATATCCTGAATAGTGGTATCAATCTGCCCTGACACGCCACTACTTGTCTTCCCAGACCCCCCCACTGTTGATAGCGTCTTTCGTTAACCAGAATATATTGATGCCATATAAATGTCTGGTCATAAGTTCTTAACCTCTTAGGCTCCCTTATCATGATATGTTTATACCCCTTAGAAACTCAAGCACTGGCATAAATTTCAGGTAAACATCAGCTTGCTCATGGCAACATCCAGACTTAATAGTATATTCAACTAGGGCTCTTTATAGACCAAATGATGATTTACTAGCATTAAAAATATTAAAATGAGTTTATATGATGCTGACATTTAAACATTTTCCATTTTAGGAAATAATGGACTTAACAATGTCTACAAAGAGAACCAAGGAAAATTCTAGGTTTTAGTCTGACACTTAAGGAGCTTAGAAGTTGCCACTTCTTCTAACAGCAAGTAAAACCTCAACGAACTGAAAAAATCAATAACTTTTCTTAGACCAAAGAAGTAAAGTCACAGGGTAAACTGCTATCCTGAATATTGAAAAGACAGGCGGATACAGAAAATGACAACTTACTGAAACAGTAACCTACATGCATAAACCTCCATAGGACCCAGTGTTAGGGTAGAAAAACCTAAACTTTAATTGATGAATTGCTGGAGGCTCAGTGTGGGGAAGTCTGAAAGTTAAAACCCCAGAGGACCCAGTCATAGAGATGATGCCCTTACATTTTGTGAAAATTACCTCCAAGAGCTCTACCAGGGACTCACCGAGTATATGGGAGAAAAATCTCCTTCTACTTCCAGTAGGGGGAGGGGAAAATTACCAGTTGAAATACCCTAGACATTCTGTTTTTAACAAGGTCTGACCTCAGGAGAAACTATTTACTACAACTTAATCATCTGAGGTCTTATTAGAGCCCAACCTACCTGGGGAAATAAAAATATCCAACTCTGGCCCCTCTAGCCATTCTGTCTTACTAAGGGGAGAAAAACCGAGGAGCACTGCTGAAGTTCACAGTCCAGTAGCAAAGGTTTATGAACTAATGACAACCATAGAGCCATAGAATGCTTCCCTTCCCCCACACCTTAACACCACACCACTAAAGGCCGATTTACTGAAGTTTCTTTTACTTAATACATCATGTCAGGATTTCAAAGAAAAAAAATTTTTTAAATTACATACATACATGTGCACAAAGAGGCAAAAAAAAAAAAAAAA
>NW_012108097.1:183164-192181 GCF_000951045.1 Mandrillus leucophaeus
TGGGCCAGGTGTGGTGGCTCATGCCTGTAATCCCAGCACTTTGGGAAGCTGAGGTGGGCGGACTACAAGGTCAGGAGTGTGACACCAGCCTGACTAATATGGTAAAACCTCGTTTCTACTACAAACATACAAATATTAGCTAGGCATGGTGGCTGGCACCTGTAGTCCCAGTGACCTGGGAAGCTGAGGCAGGAGAATCACTTGAAACCAGGAGGCAGAGGTTGCAGTGAGCCAAGATCACACCTTTGCACTCCAGCCTGGGACACAGCAAGACTCTGTCCCAAACAAAACAAAACAAAACAAAACAAAACCAAAACAACCAAACAAAAAAAAGCCACCAAGCATGATAAATGCCATACACACACACGCCAGCCTCATCTAGGCATATCATATCCCAATTTCAGAAAACAAAGCAAAAAACAAAAGAAGCCAGAGGAAAAAAATATACCTTACCTATAAAGGAACAAAGATAACAGACTTACATCAAACTAATTCTTGAAAACTGTGCTAACAAGAAGAGAAATAAAGTATTTGAAATGTTGAGAGATAAAAACCAAACTATAACTCTGTACCCTGCAAAATTACCTTTTAAAAGTAAAAAAAGAAATAATTTCTCAGCCAAACAAAAATTGAGGAAATTTTTCCAGTAGACAATAAGAAATGTTAAAATAACTTCTTTGGACAGAAGGCAAATAATATAGGCCAGAAACTCAAATCTACATAAAGAAGTCAAGAGTATCAGAGAGTGAATAAGTGAAGGTAACATAAAAATAATTTGCTTTCTTATTTTTATTTGATCAAAAAATAAGTTTGTTCAAAATTACAACAGCAATAATGTATTCAATTATGTATACTTATGTTTGCGTGTGTATGTGTGCATATATGTATATATATGATATACATATGCTTATGTATAAGTGAAATAAATGGCACAGAGAGGAATAGGGAATATTTTGTTATTATAAGGTACTTTCATGACCTGTGAAGTGATATAGTATTTGAAAGTAGACTTGAATTTGTATAGCAAACATTAAAGCAAAAACTTAAAAGTTTTTTAAAAGAGTGAAAATTAATTAAATAATTAAAGAAAAAATATAAAATCATGTAAAATTAAATTAAATGTATTAATGTAATATTAAATTAAATTTATTTAATTTAATAAGTTAATTTAATATTACATTAAATTAAAACCACAATGGCAGGAAAAAGTGTAAGACATATAGGAACGAAGAACAAGGGCAACAAACTAAAAACAGTAACAAGTATGGTAGATATTCATCCAACTATATTGGTAATTACTTTGAATATCAATCATTAAGATGCATCAATTAAAACTCAGAACTGCCAAAGCAGATCAAAAAACAAGATCCAAATACTTGTTGTCTAACAGGAAACCCTATTTAAATATAAAGACATCTATACATTAAAAAATAAAGAGATAGGCTAGTCATGGTGACTCCTACCTGTAATCCTACTACTGGGAGGCTGAGGTGGGAGGATCATTTGGGTCCAGCAGTTCAAGACTAGCCTGGGCAGCATAGTGAGATCTTGTCTCTACAAAACAAAAAAATAAAAACATTTCCAGGTGTGGTGCTGTGTACCTGTAGCTCCAGCTACTTAGGGATCTGAGATGGGAGGACTACTTGAGCCTGGGAGTTTGAAGTTGCAGTGAGCTATGAGGTTTGCACCTACCTAACTTCAAGACTTACTACAAAGCTACAGTAATAGAATCATGGCTGCGGGGTTTTCTCATGCTGTTCTCATGAGAGTGGATAAGTCTCATGAGATCTGATGTTTTTTTAAAGACGATTTTCCCTGAACAAGTTCTCTTTCTTTGTCTACTGCCATCCATATAAGATGTGACTTGCTCCTCTATGCCATCCATCATGGATTGTGAGGCTTCCACAGCCACATGGAACTGTAAGTCCGCTAAACCTCTTTTTTTTTTTTTTAATTACCCAGTGTTGGGTGTTTCTTCAGCAGCATGAAAACAGACTAATAAAATTATTAACATATATGAAACCAAAGAAGATATGGAGATGGGAAATCAGCACATAAAAAGATGCCTCACATTATATGTCATTAGGGAAATGCAAATTACAACAGCAATGAGATACTACTACATACTTATTCGAATGGACAAAATTCAGAACACTGACAACATCAACCGATGGCAAGGATGTGGAGAAACAAACTGTCATTCACTGTCAGTGGAAATGCAAAGTAGTATATTACAGTGGAAGACAATTTAGCAGTTTCTTACAAAACGAAATATGTCCTTACCACACAATCCATCAATTATACTCCTTAATGTTTACTCAAAAGAAGTAAAAGTTGTGTCCACACAAAAACCTCCACAGGGCAGCTTATAATACTTTTGTTCATAATTGTCAAAACTTCACAATTGATGCAACCAACATGTTCTTCAGTAGGTGAATGTATAAACTGTGGACCAGACATTGGAATATTACTGACTGCCAAAGAGAATTGAGCTATCAAGTCATGAAAATCTCATGGAGAAATATGAAATGCGTATGACCAAGTGAAAGACTTCAAGTTGAAAAGGTTACATGTTGTATGAGTCCAACATGTTGTATGACATTCTAGTAAAGGCAAAACTATTGAGACAGTAAATATATCAGTGGTTGCTAGAACTTAAGAAGGGATAGAGAGATACATAGGGAGAGAACAGAGGATCTTTAGGGAAGTAAAACTATTCTGTATGATACTACAATACTGGACACATTGCATTATTTATTTGCACAAATCCATAGAATATTCTACACCAAAAACGAAACAGAATATAAATGGTGGACTTCAGTGAATAATGATGTATCAACGTAGGTTCATTAGTTGTAATACATGATAGAGGGTATGTGGATAATGCGGGATGCTATGTATGTGCAGGGGAAGGGATTCATGGAAATCTCTGTACCTTGCTTCAGTTTTGCTGTGAATGTACAACTCCCCCCAAAAGTAAAATCTATTTAAAAAATATATATTTGAAAGTAATTAATGCTGTAGTTTCTATTGGATGGCTATGCATAGAGACATTACATTGGATGTTCAGCTTTTAAATAATAAAATTAGTAAATATTAAAAATTAATATATAGTTTTATATCAGAAATTACTAGAGTTAAATTATTAATTGAGAAAAAGTATAAGCTCTCATTCTATATCTCCCATTTAAAAATAAATAGTCCAAGAAATTGTTTTATTTTACAATAATAAGGTTTAAATGCTTAAAGAATATTTATTTTGTTACGTATGCAAACTATAATACTTAACACTTTAATATTCATTTTGAAGTTTTTGTAACATAATGTATTTAATTATGCCCATGAGAAATGTTAAAATGTAAATATACATATCTATGTAATTTTAAGACAGCATTAACATTTCTTACTAGTATATTTTACGTAGAATTTATTTATATCATTGATTTGTATCATTTAATTACCTTACTTTTCACATAGCAAAAGTTCATAAGAATACAAGAATCACAAAATTGATTCAATACATAATAAATCTTGTCAAGTATTTAAAGTGTTAAGAAAAAATAAGACCAGTTAAATTTAACAAAGTTTATTGAGCAAGAAATAGATTCTAGAACCAGGCAGCATTCCAGAGCTAACACAGTTCGAAGTGACTCCCTATCCAATGTGGTAAACCATATGTATAGCCAGAAAACAGGAAATTACATACATAGATTACCTGATTGGTGCACTTCATGGTTGGCCTTATTTGGACAGAATTGGAAAACTTTCAGCTTGGGTTTGGCCGAGGGTTTGGCTGCTGTGATTGGCTGTGGTGCTGTTGCTTGATTACCAGGGTATAGTCGTAAGTTTGGTCACAACTTATTTACACATCAAGTTAGGGTACAGTTCACTGTAGAGGCCATTAGGAACACTCTTTATCCCGCAAGTACAGAGACAGGTTTAGGCCAAGTAACTCAATTTAATAAAAGTAAGACAATTTTACCAAAGGCTATTTTATGTCATTAAAATACTTTTCTCCACAATCATAACCTGAGTTCAAGATACTTCCCCACAATATTTTTATTCTTCCTATCAAAAATCATACTGTACCATAGCATATTTTATATGTTTACCACTCCCTGTAATCATGTATTCTATTATTTGTTAAGTATAGCTCTTTTTTGTTTGCCTAGGATATCATTTTCTATGTCTCTAGAGAACAATCTAAACTGAACACATTATATCCTCTTTTGTTGGATCATGATTGAGAATCACAAACCAACAGCATGACAAATTTGCATGATTCTTGCTTGTCTGTATGTACCTGTGTAAAATTATCTGTCCTTTCTTGTCTCTAATTCTATGTGCCTTTTCATAATTGTCTTGCTTATAGAATTTATTTCACATTTTTTAAATGACATACGTGAAAATTCAATTAGTAATGTGTGATAATAATTCAAGACTAAATCTATGATAATGATGTAACCTACAATATGATCAAGCATATGAACATATCATTGACTGCTTTCTTATATTCCAAGAACTAGAATGATTATACCTATATAGATTATGATGCTAGTGTGTTGTAAATTAAATGTACAATTTAATTCTTCATTTTTCTGCCATTTTCTTTCCTTTTCCTTTTTCCCCCCATCTTTTTTTTTTCCGCGTTTTTTTTTTAAATTATGATTTGTAACTGTTGGAAATTTATTTTTCAATGGCTGATTTCAGCAAGTCACACTAAAGTAGACTTCCGTTGTTCCAAAAACATCAAAACGAAGACTCGTTTGTTGTCCAAGTGTAAATCTTCACCAAGCAGTTGATACACGAACATTGAAGGCAGAATTCATATTTTAAATTTGCAAAGGAATGCCGGAGTTGTTTTTACATTTGAAAATTTAAGATCCAGACTCCTTCTTTGATACTAACGGAACCCAGTATGTGCTTCATTAAAGTATATCAAAATTAGTTCACATGGAAAGCAGAGGCTATAGCAAACTGACTGCTGAGCAGGAATCTGACACATGACCCACGTCTACTTTATCATTCTCATTCTCAGTTAGATGTTATTTGCTTCCAACCTTTATAATGAGGAAGTATAGCCATGCATTTAACCACTTAAGTGAATGCTCCAAAGACACACAGCTACTTAGTGGCAAGTAGGCAAGTCTGAACTAAGCCCAGCTGACATTAAAATCTATGATTTAAAAATCTACCCAGGGCCGGGTGCAGTGGCTTATGCCTGTAATCCCAGCACTTTGGGAGGCCGAGGTGGGTGGATCACCCGAGGTCAGGAGTTCGAGACCAGCCTACCCAACATGGCAAAATCCCATCTCTCTACTAAAAATACAGAAATTAGCCGGGCGTGGTGGCACGTGCCTATAGGCCCAGCTACTTGGGAGTCTGAAGCAGGATAATTGTTTGAACCTGGGAGGCAGGGGTTGCAGTGAACTGAGATAGTGCCACTGTACTCCAGCCTGGGTGACAGAGGGAGACTCCATCTCAAAAACAAAACAAAACAAAAAAATCCACCCAGAACTCTCATTGTGATATGATATCCTTCTTTACTATTTAATTATTTCTTCTTACGTGGTTTATTATTTAAAAGTTCACAATCTCTGGATGAATATCAGTTTTACCCAATCTCTTATAATTTTTCCAGCTTACTCTTATATGCAACTCAGGTAATTTATTACATATTTTCATTAGTCATGTATCACAGAGTGATCTATACCCATGACTAATCATTTTGCCAAAAGCAAAACTATTGAGCTCATTACATGATTAAAATAAAAAACAACAACTAAGTGTAGTAATCAATTTTCGGAAAAGATAAGAATTTGCCTAAAAGACAATACATAAAATGAGGAGTTTCTTTAATATTCATTTAATCAAACTTATACATGTTTTCAGTGTATAGCCTAATTTTTTATTTTTATTTTTTAAACTGACAGAAGGTAGGAGTCACTATTAAATAACACAATTATTTATAAACTAATAGATTAATAATGAATTGATCATTTAAAAAGTCACAAATCAGTGTATAGTTGTAAGTATTAGTCATTTGCTTTGGAAATTCAATATATCTAATTTTGGTATGGATTTCAGGGTTAACATTTTATTCTAAGGAAATAAATAAATTAGGTCATTTGTTTCTAAATTATAATGCAAGGGAGAGCCCTGCTGGCAGACTTTCATAGATGCAGCAAGTAGACTCATAATTGAAGACAACTATCTTAGGAAAAGCAATAGTGAAGTGTAATACATCTGAATGTTTTTTGGCTCTGTATATTCTATATTCTAGAATTGAGTTTCATTAACTTTTAACTCAATGTGCACTGTGCTTTTCAAGTTTTATAGCACCTTTCATGCAATTTCCCTATTGGAATAATCCAGAAATGTACAGTTAACTTTCTATGTGAATTTTATACACTTAGGAAAACAGGACACACAGTCTATTTCCAAGTATGACAAAGCAATTCTATTGCAATATTGCATTTATTAGTATCTATCCTACTCACTAGATGCAGTTAACACATCTTGATTTCTTGATTTTCTCTGTTTACTTCTTGTATTTAAAAGTTCTTTATTATTACCTCTAGGGAACATTTTAAAAGGGAAAAAATAGGGATCAGAAACTGAAAGAAAATGCTTGTTTTCTATTTAAAGTCAGATTCAAGTATGAGCTGAGTAAAGGATCATAATGGGAAACTTAACAGAATCTAGTAAATTTTCTACCCTCCCCTCAGGGTAGATTACTTTACATGTTATTTGCTTGTTTGTTTGACATGAATGTACAGACACAAAAAATGCACATATTTAAATATAAATGGAAAATTTTCCTGTGTCAGGCTTTTAATATGATCTACAATATTGCACTGCATGCCCCACTGCTCTCTACATTTGAGTGGATACTTGAGAGTTAACTATATGTTTAGAGAAATGGCAGTAGCAATATTTAATACTTGAAGATATAGAGATGAATAATATATTAAAGCTTGAGGCATCATCTTGAGTAATGGAAAATTGAAAGCAAGCAAATATCTTAACACAACATACAAAAAGAGAATAAGCATTTTAAAAAATCATTGATCAAACTTTTTGAGCTGGTATGTCAACATAGTAAGCAAAATTTCACCATAATGGAATCGGTGAACTATATCTTCTATTGCTTTAGGATGGTCACCTATGGAAGTTTTGAAACAAGGTGCTCGGAAGAAACTAGTTTCTTCTGAAATGGAGTGATTAGAAGATCATTTGGGAAATGAGAAATATTTTTGTTTATATTAAATATTTATCAAAATAAAAATTCTATTCTATTTTATAATAAATTATAATGTAATAAAATCAATATGATATATTGGGCCAACCCTAAATTATGTTATAGTATGTCTGGCTAGGATCCAAAGATCAGTATTTGTAAGCACTATGCCATATTTCATGTATCAAATCCCCACTCTTATAATGGTCATAATACAAAGACACGATCCTCAAGGCTATAGTTTTGTATAGTTTTTCTCTACGCACTCACAAATGAAATTCTATGAATATTTAAAATATTTAAAGATTATCATAAAGGCAAAATGATATTTTAGTATTTTCTGGAATATCACTGCAAAATTATTAAGATAATATTAGTATTCAAATATGATTCGGTATCTGTCAATGTGTTAAAATCATTGAGAATTCACCTTCACTGCCTTTCAGAAATCATAACATCTCTTTGAAGAATTACACTCATAATACATATTCTTACTTTGGTGGGCAAATTAGGCCAAAATGAACACACAAAAATAAACAAAAATAACAGTGGAGTTTATAATATATTTATAGTTATGAATAATGCACAATAAAATTATGCTTCCTCAAGGTCTGTGATCTGTGTGTTCAATAAATCAGACTTTAGTTTATTCTCACCTATGGTTTGATGTGAGGGAAGTGGCATTTCCATGCCAAAACTTGCTTTATTTTAGGGTTATGTGCACAGACATGGCTCAAACAGGAGCAGTAAGAGCTTAAGAGTCTCAGAGGAAAGAGAAGAAGAGGGGTATTTGGAGATATTTAATAATCCAAGAACGCAATAGCATCTCTGCCCATTAGAGAATATTATTGTATGTCTATAAGAAGTCCCTATCACTTGAACTTTGGGTTTTAATACTTAAATATCTGAGCTTTCACTTACTAATTACCTAGACTTCAGTTCTTTGCCCCTTCCAGTAATAAGTGAAAAAATAATAATAATAAAGGAGTTCAAGAAGGAAGAGAGAAGTGAAAATGACCCAATAGTCCCATAGACAGTTTTTTTTTGTTTTGTTTTGTTTTTTTTTAAATAAAGAAGGAAAGTGACCCTCTGCTCTTAAACTTGAAATTTATATTTGTTTTGTTTGAGTTCCTTTCTCAGGAAATGACTTTTACGCTTCTCAAAGAAAGTATCAAGGAACTGAAACTCACCAGATCACAGCATCTAGACACGGAGATGCTGGACTCCATATTCATCATGATTTCTTCCCTGCCACTCCCTGGCTCCCATTTTCTTATACATTGTTCCATTTCTTCTCTGCTTTATAAACCCCTAATTTTAGAGAGATGGATTTGGGAATAATCTCCCATTTCCTCAGCTGCAGAACCCAATTAGGTGTCTCAGTGGTCAGCTTTCTGTGCTGCAAGCAGCAGGTCCTAGACTGAACCCTTGGTGTTTCAGTAACAGAAGGACAAAGAAGAGGAGAAGGAAGAGGAGAAGGAGGCCGAGGAAAAGAAGAAGAAAGGAAAAATAAAAATTATGTTGTAAAGGGTAGCTGTGGTCAGTTCATGCCATGTCTATTCATACTTTTATGTAATTCCATCTTACTTCCTCTGTTGTGTATATGTATGTGTGTGCTTGTGTCTTTTTGTGAACAAGTACACGTGGCCTATAAAGATAATGTTAGAAAGAAAGGACTTTGAGGCAGGAGAATGGCGTAAACCCGGGAGGCGGAGCTTGCAGTGAGCTGAGATCCGGCCACTGCACTCCAGCCTGGGCGACAGAGCGAGACTCCGTC
>NW_012108097.1:192231-194508 GCF_000951045.1 Mandrillus leucophaeus
AACTGTAATTAGCATGCTAAGAGCTCTAATGGAGACAGTAGACAGCATGCAATGGATAATGTAATCAGAAAGATGAAAACTCCAAGAAACAGTAAAAGAATGCTAGAGATCAAAAATACTTAAGAAATGAAGAATGTCTTTGATAGGCTAACGAGTAGACTGCAGACTGCTGAGGAAAGAATCTCTAAGCATGAAGATATGGCAGTAGAAACAAATAAAAAAGAATTTAGGCAAGGTGCGGTGGCTCACGCCTCTAATCCCAGCACTTTGGGAGGCCAAGGCAGGCAAATCAGGGAGTCAAGAGATCGAGACCATCCTGGCCAATATGGTGAAATCCCGTCTCTGCTAAAATTACAAAATTAGCTGGGCATGGTGGCTCACGCCTATAGTCCCAGCTGCTCAGGAGGCTGAGGAAGGAGAATCACTTGAGCCCAGGAGGTGGAGGTTGCAGTGAGCCGAGATTGCACCACTGCATTCCAGCCTGGCAGCAGAACAAGACTCTGTCAACAACAACAAAAAAAGAATTTAAAAAATAGCAGAAGATTATATTTTCTGTTATTATAACCCTAATAGCCATAGGGCAACTACAGAAAGTATACAATATGTGTAATAGTGATACCAAAAGGAGATGAAAGAGAGAAAGGAACACTAGAAATAGTTGAAGCAATAATGACTAAGAATTTTCCCAAATTATGTTAGACCTAATGCCACAGGTCCAGGAATCTATAAAAACCCAAGCGTGGGCCAGGTGTGGTGGCTCATGCCTGTAATCCCAGCACTTTGGGAAGCTGAGGTGGGCGGACTACAAGGTCAGGAGTGTGACACCAGCCTGACTAATATGGTAAAACCTCGTTTCTACTACAAACATACAAATATTAGCTAGGCATGGTGGCTGGCACCTGTAGTCCCAGTGACCTGGGAAGCTGAGGCAGGAGAATCACTTGAAACCAGGAGGCAGAGGTTGCAGTGAGCCAAGATCACACCTTTGCACTCCAGCCTGGGACACAGCAAGACTCTGTCCCAAACAAAACAAAACAAAACAAAACAAAACCAAAACAACCAAACAAAAAAAAGCCACCAAGCATGATAAATGCCATACACACACACGCCAGCCTCATCTAGGCATATCATATCCCAATTTCAGAAAACAAAGCAAAAAACAAAAGAAGCCAGAGGAAAAAAATATACCTTACCTATAAAGGAACAAAGATAACAGACTTACATCAAACTAATTCTTGAAAACTGTGCTAACAAGAAGAGAAATAAAGTATTTGAAATGTTGAGAGATAAAAACCAAACTATAACTCTGTACCCTGCAAAATTACCTTTTAAAAGTAAAAAAAGAAATAATTTCTCAGCCAAACAAAAATTGAGGAAATTTTTCCAGTAGACAATAAGAAATGTTAAAATAACTTCTTTGGACAGAAGGCAAATAATATAGGCCAGAAACTCAAATCTACATAAAGAAGTCAAGAGTATCAGAGAGTGAATAAGTGAAGGTAACATAAAAATAATTTGCTTTCTTATTTTTATTTGATCAAAAAATAAGTTTGTTCAAAATTACAACAGCAATAATGTATTCAATTATGTATACTTATGTTTGCGTGTGTATGTGTGCATATATGTATATATATGATATACATATGCTTATGTATAAGTGAAATAAATGGCACAGAGAGGAATAGGGAATATTTTGTTATTATAAGGTACTTTCATGACCTGTGAAGTGATATAGTATTTGAAAGTAGACTTGAATTTGTATAGCAAACATTAAAGCAAAAACTTAAAAGTTTTTTAAAAGAGTGAAAATTAATTAAATAATTAAAGAAAAAATATAAAATCATGTAAAATTAAATTAAATGTATTAATGTAATATTAAATTAAATTTATTTAATTTAATAAGTTAATTTAATATTACATTAAATTAAAACCACAATGGCAGGAAAAAGTGTAAGACATATAGGAACGAAGAACAAGGGCAACAAACTAAAAACAGTAACAAGTATGGTAGATATTCATCCAACTATATTGGTAATTACTTTGAATATCAATCATTAAGATGCATCAATTAAAACTCAGAACTGCCAAAGCAGATCAAAAAACAAGATCCAAATACTTGTTGTCTAACAGGAAACCCTATTTAAATATAAAGACATCTATACATTAAAAAATAAAGAGATAGGCTAGTCATGGTGACTCCTACCTGTAATCCTAGTACTGGGAGGCTGAGGTGGGAGGATCATTTGGGTCCAGCAGTTCAAGACTAGCCTGGGCAGC
>NW_012108097.1:194558-210376 GCF_000951045.1 Mandrillus leucophaeus
GGAGTCTCGCTCTTGTCGCCCAGGCTTGAGTGCAGTGGCGCAATCTCCGCTCACTGCAACCTTCGCCTTCCCACGTTCAAGTGATTCTTCTGCCTCAGCCTCCCGAGTAGCTGGGATTACAGGCACATGCCACCACGCCCAGCTAACTTTTTTTGTATTTTTAGTAGAGACGGGATTTCACCATGATGGCCAGGCAAGTCTCAAATTCCTGACCTTGTGATACGCCTTCCTTAGCCCCTCAAAGTGCTGGGGTTACAGGCGTGAGCCACGGTGCCCGGCCAGAAAGGACAACGTTTGTGGGAAATCAATCAGATTATCCCCCCATGCCATCAGGAGCTATACCTGAGCTTGAACCAGCATCATACCAGATGTAAATGTCTGAAAAATGATATGTTATAAATTTTTTTGCAAAATAATGACTGGCACAATGTTGGCTTACTTTTGAAAAATTTTGAAAAAACCTTACAAAACTTTCCTGCACTCTGTTTCTTTTATATACATACACACACATATAGAATACTTTTTCTTTTATTCCCCAGACTGCAAGAGAGAATACAATTACGTATATATGATTTTAAGTACAAGTATAACATTTGGCAATTAGATTACCATTACATCAGTGAAAGTTTGCAATAAACAAAAACACTTTAGCCATGGAGAATCTGTCTTCAAAATTTTAATCAGAATCTCTTTTTAACAGAAATATTATAATAATGTAGAAAATTAGAAGATGGCATTAAATTGTCATGCATTAGAAATTTGCATTAAAATTATGTATTATTACAGTAGTATACTCTAGTTATACCAGAATGTACCACGAACACTCCCCAAATGAGATTTAGGTAATGTATTTTCCTCTAGATCACTGAAGGGCATAATAGCAGCATTTGCAATCATTGAAAGAGTTGAGTGTTATACTTAGCTTTCTATCTTCTTTCTTGCTTTAACATGGCACTGCCTAAAAGGGAAAATCAACAACTTCCAATTAAATTTTGAAATGGAATTGTGTAAGATGATTCAGAATGTAGCCTCATTGCAAACGTTAGTGAGTTTTTCTTTCCTAAAAAGATTTCTTTTTGTTCTATAAAACAGCTAAGACAAAATTATCAAGCCAGGAGAACTTCCAAAAATTGACATGTATTTTACCTAGTTAATTAGTTTTTTAATGAGAATATATCAAATACCAAATCATACAACAAATATTGAGGTGTTTATTTTTTATTTTTTATTTTTATTTTTGCTTTTTGAGATGGAGTCTCATTCTGTTGCCCAGGCTGGAATGTAGTGGCACGAACTCAGCTCACTGCAACCTCCGCCTCCCAGTCCAAGTGATTCTTCTGCCTCAGCCTCCTGAGTAGCGGGGATTACAGTCACGCACCACCACACCTGGCTAATTTTTGTAATTTTAGTAGAGATGGGGTTTCACCATGTTAATAATGCTGATCTCAAATTCCTGACCTCATGATTCGCCCACCTCAGCCTCCCAAAGTGCTGGGATTATAGGCATGAGGCACCACGCCCAGCCCCAAAGACTTGGTTTTTAGCAAGAAACCTAGACATCCTTAAATGTAAAAAGGCTGTTTAATTAGATTTTCCTTGATATTTATCCTAATTTTGAAGAACGACATATTGAACATTTCTTATTCTCACATTCTTATCAAACATTATTTTAATATAATAAGTTTAACCCATGAAACATGAGTATCAGAATTAGTTATTGTGGATTAAATTAACTTGTAATTTAAATACATTGAGGGTTAGATAAAGTATTTTCTTTCATATTCTTCTGGCTGAAACTCTACCTATTATTGCTTTAAGTCAGCAGTCCTCAGCCTTTTTGACACTGGGGATCAGTTTCATGGAAGACAATTTTTCCACAGACTGAGATTGCAGGAGAGATGGTTTCAGGATGATTCAAGCACATTACATTTATTATGTACTTCGTTATTATTATTATTATTACATTGACATATATAATGAAATAATTATATAACTCATCATAATGTAGAATCAGTGGGAGTCCTGAGCTTGTTTTCCTGCAACTAGATAGTTCCATCTGGGGGTGATGGAAGACGTGACAGATCATCAGGCATTAGATTCTCATAAAGAGCAGGTTGACTGGATCCCTGGCATGCACAGGTCACAATAGGTTTGTGATCCACTGAGAATCTAATGCCATCACTGATCTGAAAGGAGGCAGAACACACCGGTAATGCCAGTCATGGGGGTCCAGCTGTGAATACAGAGGAAGCTTCACTGATTCATCTGCCACTTCCCTCCTGCTGTGTGGGCTGGTTCCTAACAGGTCTAAGGCCCAAGGGTTGGGGACCCTGTTTTAAGTGGTTGTGATAAAGTATTAAAATGTTAAGTTTCACTAATGTATCAAAGTGCAATAGAAGTTATGTTCCAAAGTGTGTTTCTACACTAAGAGGAAATTTATTAAATTATCAAATTGGTAACTGGTTACTAGTTTTTTATGATTCATACCTGCTTTAAACCTATAAAAGGTTTCTGACTTTAAGCTGAGAAATTAAAGGATGAATGACGGACTGGCTAGCTTCTGAAAAAGAAAGGGCCTAGCTGGACAGAGGATGTATCCTGTGGACTGACGTGGGCTATCCATTAAAGACTGACAATGTTTTGTTATCTTGGGCACGAATCTTAAGACATAAGTAAATCTAACGACAGAAAATCAAGATTTCACTAGATTCTTAGTGGATGAAGACAGATAAGTACTTAGCTAGAAAAGAGTTGCATTTGCCTGCAAGTAAGGACTTGCTAATGCAAGTGCAGGATCCCTAGTGATGTAGCAGCCGCCATGATAGGACGCAGTAGAAAAGAGAAAACTCATTCCAGTACCCAGTGACATAGTGGGCAAGTTCTGTATGAGCATTTCTGTCCTCTTCAGTTATGCTCATCCTTAGCCCATCCTAAATCATCCTGCTGTGTCCTTCCTTTCAATTCATGCAGTCTCTTGCTTTTTCTTACCGCAACCACTGCTATCTAATTATTTCTTGCTAATAATGTTTGGATAAGTGGTCTTCAACCCTTTTGGTAGCAGAGACCGGTTTCATGGAAGACAGTGTTGGTACAGATGGGTGAGGGGTGGGGTGGTTTCAGGATGAAACAATTCTACCTCAGAACATCAGGCATTAGTTATATTTTCATAAGGCGTGTGCACCCTAGATCCCTCGCCTGCTCAGTTCACAATAGGGTTCACGATCCCATGAGAATCTAGTACCACTGCTGATCTGACAGGAGGCAGAGCTCAGGTGGTAATCCTCGCTTGGTTCCCACTGACTATGTGCTGTGAGGTCCAGTTCCTAACAGGTCACCATCCGGTACTGGTCCACAGCCTGGGTGTTGGGGAACCCAGTTTTACATAACCAGACTGCTTCTAGAGTAGCCTGATTCCATTTCATCTCCCATAACGTTACTAGACTGGTCCTCCTAATGTATAAATCTGACCATGTTGCTCGCCTATATAAAGCATGTAGGCCAAACACATTAGCATAGTAATAAAGCCCTTTATTTATAGCTCACTGCTGCCTTCTGTTCCAGTCACATATGCTGGGCTTCTCTTATTTCTAAGACACAGAGCCAAAGTTATCTAGAGTTTCTCAATTCTCAGTGTTCTTCGATTCCACCAAAATGATGTTTTCTCTGCTTAGAATGCCCAGCTCCTTTTTTTTTGTTTTTGTTTTGGTAGCTAATCCATATATGCCTTTTATAGTCAAATTCACCTGGATAACAAAAACATAGTTTTTAATTTACCAGTTTTGTGTTCAAAAAGACGTTCAATTTTCTGTGATTAAGTTATTGCCTGCATAAAATGAAGATAATTTAAAATGGCCTCATAGAAAAAAAAAAAGGGTTAGCAAAGTTTTCCTATAAAGGGACATTCTGTAAACCATATAGTCTTCGTCACAATTGGTTCTGCTGTTGTAGTATAAAAATAGCCATAAATGGCCAGGAGCGATGGCTCTTGCCTGTAATCCCAGCACTTGGGAGGCCGAGGTGGGCGGATCACGAGGTCAGGGGTTCAAGACCAGCCAGGCCAACATAGTGAAACCCCGTCTCCACTAAAAATACAAAAATTAGCCAGGCGTGGTGTTAGGCACCTGTAATCCCAGGTACTCAGGAGGCTGAGGCAGGAGAAAGTATTGCTTGAACCTGGGAAGGTGGAGGTTGCAGTTAGCCGAGGTGGTGCCATTGCACTCTGGTCTGGGTGACAGTGCGAGACTCCATCTCATATATATATATAGAGAGAGAGCCATAATCAATATGTCATGAATGGGTCAGACTATGCTTTGATAAGTATGTACAAAAACAACTGAGGGCCTGCCTCCTTCATAAAGTCATCACTTTATGTCCTTTTCCTTATATTCCTACTCAAATATGTTAAATACAAATTCTTAAACCAACCTTTTATGTAAAAGCCAAATAGCAAATGAGGTAAATCAGTAAAAACATACTAATATCAATTTCCTAAAACCCGAAGAATTTACAAATTTTGTGATTAAAAAGTTTGTTCTTTTTATTTCAAAATGTGGAATAAATGTGAAAGATATGCATCAACTAATGGAATGAACAATAATAAAACATTTCTGCCTTGTTCATTAAAGGAAATCCCCTGCCCTGTGTGTACCTGAAAATTCTCGAAATAAAGATCAAATATTCTGAATGTATTAAAAAACTTGTTTGATAGAATGAAGTTAACCTGGATTATATTTACATTTTACATTGTTATAATGAATTTGAATTAGCACTGAAATATTGGGTTTATATTACATTTGACTATATAAGTTGCCTATATTTTTAGATAGAAAATGTTTTTAAATTGTTTATTGATTATGGAAAATATTACATACAGTTGACTTGGAACCCATGTAAATGTTAGGTTTAAAAATTCAGACTGTATACAGTTGGTGCTTTAACAGTGTTGCCAACGCTTCACATAGTCAAATATCTACATACAACTATTGGCTTCCCAAAAACTTAATTACTAAAAGCCTGCTCTTGACCAGAAACCTTAACAATAACACAAATGGTCAATTAACACATAGTTTGTATGTTATATGTATTCTATACTATGTTTTTACAATAATGTAAGGAAAAGAAAATGTTATTAAGAAAAATCATAAGGAAGAGAAAATATATTTACTATTCATTACATGGGAGTGAATCATCATAAAAGTCTTTATGTTGGTTGTCTTCATATTGAGTAAGTTGAGGAGGAAGAGGAAGAGGAGAGGTTGGTCTTGCTTTCTCCGGGGTGGCAAAGGCAGAGAAATATTTGCATATGAGTGAACCCAGGCAGTTCACACCTGTGTTGTTCAAGCACCAAATGTGTATTTTCTAATCTACTTAGATTTATTAGATTTATTCTATATTCATAACTGTGCAGTCTTTGGATAATTCACTAATCTGAAAATGTAGATTAATCATTTTCCTAATGTGCAAAATACCAACCAATAATAGGCACTGAAAATACTTAACATGTACATTTCATGAAGAAAAAATTATTTGAGATATCTAAGAGGATCTTTGAATGTGGCATTCTATTAGAATGATAAAACACTAGAAAGTTAAGAAAAAAAAATCAATGAAAACATGGACACAAACCACATGACATTAAGTACTAGGGGGCTTTTTTTTCTTACTTCTCCAGAACTGATAGTCAAGAACCACAATTAATAGTCAAGAACCACAACTAATACTCAAGAACCACAGCTAAGGCCAAACAGTATAGATCCAACATTCTGAGTTCAGAGAATCACCTATCTTGAGGGCAATCATCTCCCTATACTTACTGAGAGTTGTCATTTTAACAGATCCTAAAGAAAAAGTACCTCCATCTCACTGCTGTGTTTATATAAGAAATGTGCCTTTTTTTTTTTTTTTGAAAGCAGGGCATATTTTTTAATAGAAGCTGAACCCTCCCCTCTTCCTTTCTAGTAATAGTGAAAAGAGTAGCAGGCGCCCTTCCTTAAACCAAGGAAGAACCCCTAAAATAATCATTCAAAACTGGGTGGCTGTAAAGAGGGAGAGGGAGGCTTGCTGACCTGATCATGGCCACAGAAACCATATTGAGAGGAGAAAACTAAGTGGACTGAACAGATAGAAAGGGACAAAGACCATCTTCTTTCTTGTCTAGTTTCTGTGATGTGTGGAAAACAACTCATCCTCTCAGAAACCACAGTGAACCCTCAAAAAATACTGAATATTCAAAATTTTGGCCTTGCCAGGATGCAATGTGAGGCGGAGTACGTCAATCAGAAGGTTGCACAATGAGGCCAGCAGCTGAAAAGCAGAAGATATATCCAAATTATCCAGTTTTTTAAAGGCCATCAATGCCTAGAGAAGCTGTTTGAGATGATATGATCATCAGCAAAGCCTGTGGAAGAAATCATTTTATCACATTAAATCCGTACATACAATGGGATGGATGTTTACTAAGAATAACCTTACTGCAGCAGTTTTGAGAACTATTAACTATGACAAAATATGCTGTGAACACCTGAATGAAGAGAAATTGCATACAACATTCACTAAACCTTTTTGTGAACATAACTTTGGCTGCATTGGTATTGGCATAATGGAAATTTCAAGAACCATGTGAATAGAATACAACTGTGAAACAAAAAAATGATGCAAAATGGTTAAAAATTAGAAAAACTGAATAACTTGATACCACCAATAACTATACAAGTGTATCCATATAATTTCATATCTCAATATTTTCCTTTCTATCCCCCTAAAATAATTAAATCAATGATGTAGTCCATGAAGTTCATCTTAGTAAAAAAATGACATGATTTCAGTTACATACAGGCAAAGCTTTTGCAATTGTCCATACTGTATTTAGACTACAGGAAACATCAGGTCAAGTTATAAAGTTGGATATTCTAATTTTTACTATGTTATATAGAAATAGAAATCAGTATGATGAATTCAATGACTCATCTAGTAAATTTAGTAGGAAAAAAATCAATCAATTGTATTATTCCTCTGAACTAATAATGCTTCAAAGGTAGAGAGTCAATCTGGAAATCCCTAAGAACACATAGTCAATCATTGAGGATTAATGGAATCACTTATGGAAAGAAAATAAATACTCCTGAGAATTGCAGGTGAAAATGAAGCAATGTGCTTGTGTGAAAAGCATGCCAAATTAATAGTCAAAAGATCTGGCTCAAGTATGACTTACACAAATTCAATATGTAAGCTTGGGCAAAGAATTTAACTTTTTGGGATTTCCTTAGTCAAATCTATTATAAAATGACATTAAAAATGCAGTGCTTTTATCATTTTCTTTGACATTTTAAACATTACTCATCGTTCTGCAATGCAGCTATTACAAGAAGCCCAATAACTGGGCCTTAAATTGGATTGTTGATTGGCGATCACAGGGCAAAATCTGGAATCTCTGCTGACTCATATTCCTCCTTATTTCCTCAACAAATACCCTGTGAAATAGAAGCATGAATTCTATGGACCTAGGGATAACAGTTCATAATCCTCAAGAGAGAAAATTTGGATTATGCCCCCATATATATAAAAAATCCAGAAGTAGGAGAAAGAAAACACTACTTTTATGAAATTCTTTTCCTCTCAGATTTTTTCTTTAAACAAAAAAATTTTAATCTCTGTGTTTTATTTGGATTTCTTGTTTTTTATTAAGATAATAAATTTATGCTGATTTAAGGTATTAAGTTTATGGTAATTTGTTATGGCAGCAATAATAAGCTACAACATAGCGTAAGAAATAATACTGAGAACTAACACTATGATTATCGCCCTAGAAAATATTGCGTCACTCCACACTGGGGTATTATTTCTTTAAAACAAGCCAAATCACTTGTGAAATTCTAAAATAGCCAATGAATCCTTCAATCTTGTTCTCTAGCTTTTAATTTTTCTTTCACCTTAAGGAAAATCCAGTAAACTTATTTCTATTCCATACATCATTTCAAAATCTTACATAAAATCACTAAATAATTTAGTACAATCTCCTTAGAGGGACTTTTTAAAAATGGAGTTAAATGTGCCTTCATTTGATGTCCGTAAAAATTGAAGTATGTTCCACACATTGCTTTCTTCACAGCTATAGGGCATGTTCAGATTGTTGTTACTTTAATCAAGAATTTTTGAAGTAGCTTATATATATTGCATACTACCAAATAGCTAGAGGAGAGGCTTTTCAATGTTCTTACCACAAAGAAATGATAAATGCAGCAGTTGATAAATGACTGAAGATATGCTAAATACTCTGATTTGATAATTATATATCATAAAATATATATATCACACATTAAAAATCAATTAATTAAAAATATTTTGTATACAAAGTTAAGGCACCCAGATTTACTGCTATCTTTAAAGATATTTTGAAAGTAGACAGAACTTAACTGACAGAGGAATCCCATTAATTACATGTTCCCTGTATTTTAGTCTGCTAGAGACATTATGACAGAATACCACAGATGGGGTGGCTTAAACAACAGAAAGTTATTTTCTCACAGTTACGTAGGCTGGAAGTTCAAGATCAAGGTGCCAGCAGGGTTGGTTTCTGGTGAGGCCCCTCTGTAGCTCGCAGAGGGCCACTGCCTTCTCATTGTGTCCTCAGATGGCCTTTCTTCTGTACCCTCTGTACCCACACACTCCTGGTTTCTCCCTCTTCTTACAAGGATACAAGTTCTATTGCACTGGGGTTTCACCCTTATGACATCATTTAACCCTAATTACCCCTTTAGAGGCCCTGTCTACAAACACAGTCACTTTGAGAATTAGGGATTAAACACAAGAATTTTGAGTTTCCCAATTCACTCTATGACATTTTCTAACACTCTAACCTGTCAAGTGGTGAGAAACCATGAGATATTCCAGTTGTATCTTCTAGGCCATATATTAAAAAGTAGCCATTAACTGCGGTACATAGATCTGAAATAACATTTAACTGAGTGAGTGGATAGTATGATTCGGGAAGAAATTCCAAAGTGTGTATGCTGATGCACTGCTTTCACGAGATCTCAGAATCGTACCGCTTTAACAATCTAAACAGAGTTTAGAAATTAAAAGAAGAGAGAGGAAAACAGAAAAGGAAAAAGGGGTAACAGGAGAGGTGAAGAGGGAGGGAGGGAGAGAGAGAAGAAGACCAATAAATGCCACTAATTAGGGAGAAGGACTATGGAAAAATTATCACAGTATGAAAATATTCAAGAAAGGCAGCAGGTTGTATGGGAGAGTAAGAGACAGTATTCACCCATTTTAGAAAATATTTAGGTGTTGATTAGGTAATTTCAATGACTAGATTAAAATACAAGTTAGTAATATCCCAGTATATGTTATAGTCTAGCTCATCGAAAAATAAATCCCATTAACACCAGTTTTGAACTATGCTGAACTTTAAAGGGCAAGGCAATAATCATGATCAAGATTGTAGCATATAATAATAATGCCATCAGCTATGAAAGCAAGTCTATGTAGCCAAACAATAAAATAAATATCCTCTGTTGTGCCCATATAGAGAATTAATGGCTGGTTTGTTCCAGAATACTGAAAAGGGGGACTAACAGTAAGGAAAGAAAAAAATAATTAGACATTCTGAAGGTAAGCCCTAAATAACATAACAGAATGTTTGTTACTATAATAGAATTCCATTATATAGAGAGGCTAGTGTTGCATGAAGCCAAAAAGAAATTGTTTTGAGAAAATACTTATCTGTTTTTAGGATATGATGTACAAGAGTTTTAATAGTCCTACTCTTCCTCCTTGTGTCTACAAAACATATATAAATGTCTATATTTACTGGGGTAGGCAGAATAATGGCCCCCCAGAGATGTCCACATTCTAATTCCTGGAACCCAGGAATATGATACAGTAGATGGCAGAATGGGATTTTGCAGATGGATTTAAGTTTTCAACCATAAAATAAGAAAATTATTTTAGATTATGCAGATGGGCCAAATATAATCATATGGACCTTTCAAAGGGCAAGAGGACAGTGGAAGAACCAGGGAGGAGTGGTTGAAGAAAAAGCAGAAAAGATTTGAGACATGCCAGAAAGACAGTCCACTGTTCTGGCTTTCAAGGTAGAAGTAGGGGTCTAGGATAGTGGCAAATAAGAGTGAGCAACAGCCTGCAGCTGATAGCCAGCAGGAAAATGGGGACCTCAGTCAGAAAACCACAAGGAGCTGAAATTTGCAAACAATCTGCAAAAGCTTGGAAGTGGATACCCCCCCAACTCCCCAAACCTCCAGCAGAAGATTTTGCCTTGCTGACACTTTGGGGTCTCTTAATTGACAAATAGTAATTGTATGTATTAATGGGGTGTAATGTGGTGTTTTGATATGTGTTTACATTGTGGAATAACCAAATCAACTCAAATCAGTTAATAAATTTATCACCTCACATACTTATTATTTTGTAGAGAAACATACAAAATCTACTTTTTAATGATATTTATATATATTTGCTTATATACTAATGCTTTACAATTTATTATAGTCACCATTCTCCCTTTTCCCCCTTAGCTTCCCCAACATCTGATAATCATCATTCTACTTGCTACATCTATGAGTCTGACTTTTATAGATTCCAGCAATCTCCCTCCTGAGTATATATCCAAAGGAATTGAAATCAGCATGCCAAAGAGATATCTGCACTTCTGTGTTCATTGCAGCATTATTCACAAAAGCCAAGATACGGAAACAACCTAGGTCTCTATCACTGGATGAAAGGATAAAGGAAGTACGATATATATACACAATGAAATACTATTCAAACTTTAAAAAGAAGGAAATTCTGTCATTTGCAAAAACATAAATTAAACTGGGGGAGATTACGCTAAGTGAATTAATCCAGGCAAAGAAGAACAAACACGGCATGATCTCATGTACAATCCATGTCTTAGTCTTAACTACAAAAGTGTGAGATAATAGATTTTATTTTTATTTATTCTATTTTTTTGAGATAGAGTCTCACTCTGTCACCAGGCTGGAGTGCAGTGGCGCGATCTCGGCTCACTGCAACCTCCACCTCCCAGATTCAAGCCATTCTCATGCCTCAGCCTCCCGAGTAGCTGGGACTAGAGGCGCGCACCACCACACCCAGCTAATGATTGTATTTTTAGTAGAGACGGGGTTTCACCAAGTTGGTCAGGAAGGTCTCAGTCTCGATCTCTTGACCTCATGATCCGATTGCCTTGGCCTCCCAAAGTGCTGGGATTACAGGCATAAGCCACCTCCCAAAGTGCTGGGATTACAGGCATAAGCCACCATGCCCAGCCAGTATAATAGATTTATAATGTTTTAAGCCAATTGTAATTATTTTATGGCAGCAATAGAAAACTAATAACTTGTTTCTAAATTTTATAAGCATGAATAAAAAACTACCTTCAAAAATAAAGCAGAAGTAGACTAATGATAGATATGTCAGACTTATTAGAAAGAGGGATAATTTTGTGCTAAGGCAAGACCTGCTAAGTAAAAGTGATGGAAGGTATTAACTAGTCGGATATCCATTGAGTATGAAAATATTTATTTATTTTCTTCTGCTCAGCTAACATAATTAATGCAATATAATAGGGCTTTGTCTTATAAGATCAACTTAGTGAATAAAATCTATTCTATTTTAGTGATATTGGAAATAACTTAGTACCAAATCAATTATTGCAAGTTCATATATTTCAAGTTCAGTATAGAGATAAATGGTTTATGTATCTTTTATTTTGCATGAAAATATCATTTCTTGACATATCCATAGGTTTATTTTGAATAAAGTAATATATGTCCTAAAATGAGCAAAGTATTGAAAGCAATAAATTGAAAATAACATATTATACATAGCAGTGTCATTTTGAAATGATTTAAATATAATTAAATATGGCAGAGCTTATGCCATATTTCATTTTAGATCTTTTAAATATGGTAGTATTGGTGTCTTAATTGATAAGAAGTTTTAGAAACTGAGTACATGAAATGATAATTCCTCCAAGAAAAAAGTGGTCTTCAAAAGGACAAAATTAGAACTTATTTCCAGTATTATATATTCTGAAATGAAATGCCATATATAGATTACAACTATAATGGAAAATCAAACTAGCAAACATTCTCTCTCATTACGTTTCTCACTCTCTACCTGACTTCTATGCGTCGGCCTATATTTCTATTTATCATCATGTAACTAAAAACAGAAAAACGTATCAGAAGATATAAGCAAGTGTCATATTTTGTTGTTGAATAACAACACAAAGATATGAGAAGAATAGCCCTTATTGTTATTCTGTAGACATCTATTTTAAAGGTCTCCTTAACAAATGCTAATATAAAAACTACATGCAATTTTAGAATTTGATACCCTAACTTGAAATAGAAACAACAGTCATTTTTACTTTCACTTTCTCCAATATGATTTTTTCAAAAATAGCCACAGATGTCCAAACATTTATATGGAATCAAAAATCTGTTAAAGTGCTGCTTTAGCTTTGTTTACTTATAAATTTACAAATTTACAAATTAAAATAAACGATGAATATTCTTAAAATTTCTTTTCTTGCAGCCAGAAAACAAACTCACTAAAATAAAACTGCTGCTGCAAAAATTTGATTTTGAATGTGCACGCCCAGGTCCGTCTGATTTTCCCAAAGATTCTACTAGATTTTCTCAAAAGAAGAAAGTTATTAAAAATCAATGGATTGGCCAGGCACAGTGGCTCACACCTGTAATCCCAGCACTTTGGGAGGCCCAGGAGGACAGATCACTTGAAGTCAGGAGTTCAAGACCAGCCTGATCAACATGGTGGAACCCTATCTCTACTAAAAATACAAAAATTAGCTGGGCATGGTGGCATGGCCTGTAATTCCAGCTACTCAGGAGGTTGAGGCAGGAGAATCACTTGAACCCAGGAGGCGGAGGCTGCAGTGAGCCTAAATCAAGCCACTGCACTCTAACCTGGGTGACAGGGCATTTGTCTGCCTTGAAAAAATAATAATTAAAATAAATAAATTAATTAAAATAAATGGATTACACCAAATTTTTTTGACAAAGGAAAGTGTTTGAAGATGATTATTTCTTGAGTATTGACGTTTCACACACTAGATACTTAGTGCCATTTAAATAGATTTAATTATTCATTATTTTTGTCAATGTGTTTGACTTCAAAATGTTTCTGCAATTTATATTCCACAAAATATGCTTATTTAGCAAGGTTGGCACAGTTTTACAAGTTGTTTTTAATAATTTCTGGCTCCAGTTCAAATTCTGAAATCATATCAGAAATAAATGCAAACATTAATGGCTGCAAAATTGTTGTCTCATTCATAATCATTGAACACTCTCGGGTAATTTGATAATATTTAGTAAATTTTAAAACAATTTTCCACAATATATTTTTTTCATATGTCTATTTCTAATGGTAAACTTCTTAAATTCATTTTCAGCCAAATGATTGTACCAAAGGACTATTGTCATCAACTGTGCATTTTTCTTGTAACAATCATATTGCAATTATTAGAGCATTGCATTAATTTGCAATTCTATCTTACAATATTGGGCACGTACTTAAATTGCCTACTAGTGTTTTAATATCTTTCAATTGTTTGATTTTCTTTTAAAGAACTTCAAAGATACCTGAGAGGCAAAGGACTGTGATCCCAAAGACGATGATGTTTAAAGCCACATATTTTTAAATCTCATTTCTACATTATGCTAGGTGTGAAACTGTACAAGTTATTTAATATGTGTCTCAAGATGATCATGTGAAAAATGATAATAAAATATTTCTTTTTTCAAAGGTATAGTTATGATAAAATATGAAATATGGGAATGCTTGGCATAAAAGTCATCGAAGTATCACCAAAATAAGTTTTGTATCATACTTAATGAACTGTTTGCCCACCCTAAGACCTTCTATTGTGTTTCATTACAGTCATCTTACAGTTTTATCTCTTAAACTTAGGCCAGGGATTGATTTGAATTAGTGTTTATGTTGTTGTTGTTACTAGTTTTGTTCTTTGCTGCTGTTGTCATGTTTCTGTTATTGTTATTATATGGTGTGAGGTAATAGTTTAACTTTTTCATGTTTTGTTTCTGGTTTTTTGTTTTTTGTTTTTATACATGTGTATAATCCAGACTGTCCCACATTTATTAACATAGGGGGAAAACTGGTCTTTCTCTAGTTGTAATTTACCATGAACTTCATTTTAGCTCAACCTAATTTTGCTTGGACTTTTCCATAGGTCTAGTAACATAAAGTTTTTTAAACTTTTTCCCCAAGTGAAAACTGTCAGAAAACTGTCAGGAAATTAGAAAATATAGTATGTTTTTAAAATTCATTATTTAATAAAAGTGATTATTATTTTAGATCTTCAAATATGCCTACTTAATTTCTCCCCAACTGTATATTCTTATTTTGTCATGTAAGTAAAAAAAGCAACATTTATTCATGAAATATGTGAAGTTAAATTAAAAAACAGATTTACTTTTGCTGAAACACCAACAAGAATTGTAATAGGAAATTAAATTAGAGAATATATAAGATAAACAGTTGCATAATGTTTTAAAATGTCCATGTTTATTTTCTTTTGTTTTCTCAGTGGATATCACACATTTCAATCTTACTATTGCTATTGCTGTACATTGCTATTACCTCTACATTTGTGCCCAGAACTTTCAGATTTGTTCCTATTATTCATAAGAAAGTAGTTCCAGAAAACTCAGAGATTACCTGGCAATCTGTCAAAGAGACGTGAAAACTTTTAAAAAGTAATGTATCTAAAATCCTTTCCTTATTGTCAACTAAAGTAGACATATTTTTCTGTATCAAATGTTTTCTTAAATTCGAGATAACTTTACCTAATGAGAACAAAAAATGTTCTGCATTTTCCCCTGTAATAAGACTATAATAACTAAATCAATAAGCTAGAATTTTATAACCTCATATTCCAAGATTTTCTGAATGAATTTGTCAGAAGGAATTTATACATTTAATATTTATGTTTATACTGTAAATAATTTTATTTTACAACACATTAGCTAAATAAAAATTAATACTATATCTTTCTTCTATATTACTTGTATTAATAAATTATTTCTGTGTAACAAATTATCCTAAAATTTAGCAGCTTAAAAAAGTGTGTTATATAGTACAGTTTCTGAGGGTCAGCGACCCAGAAAGAAACTTCTAGGTGCTCTGGCCCATGCTCAATCACCATGTTGTATTCCACCTGCCATCCAGGCAGCAGTCTTTCTGGGCCTGGACTGGAACTAGAGAATTCTCCTCCAGGCTAAGTCACATGGTTGTTAGAAATCATCAGTGCTTTCTGGTTGTTGGCAGAAGATGTTTCTTCTTTGCCTTGTAGACCTCTCTACAGGCTGCCTGATTGTCCTCACAAAATGACAGCTGGCTTTTCCCAGAGCAACTCCGAATATTTAAGAGAGTCTCTTATGATCTAATTCTGGAAGAGATATGTCTTCACTTTTGCCATATTCAGTTGGACATCCACACCAAAATTAAGCTATTCTGTGGGAGGGAACTAAATTATGGTCTACGTGAATAGCAGGAGGGGTTCACAATCACTTATATAAGCAGTGCAGTATCTTTTAATAATTTAATTTCATGGTATGTCTAGTTTAAATAAGAATATTAATTCTAATATTATTCTTATTAATTCTAATATAGGGTATGCTAAAATAAATTACTATCCACCAAAACTCTCTAAAATAAATACTGATTTAAATATATCATAGGATAACTTCACTGCTCTTAAAAATTATTACGTAGGTATATAAAATTTTAGTGGAAAAATAATGTGTACA
>NW_012108097.1:210966-217141 GCF_000951045.1 Mandrillus leucophaeus
ACACACACACACACACACACCCCTCAGTCATTCTAAGTCTTCCTTATATGTCACAAATATGCAACTTTTCTCTCTGCCAAAATTGGATGATTTAGAGTCACATATAACATCTTCATTTTTCATTTGCTCCCAGTTTGTTTAATCTTCCAGTGGTGATTCACAGAGAGCTTTGCTAAATAGATGGAAATTACCAGATCAGTAACACGAGCCTCACAATTTAAAATATGACCGCTTTGAAGTAACATTCACATAAGGTCATTGTAGAGGTAAGTATTTTGAATATAAGATTATGTGTAAAATGATCCTATTATTTTAATAATAGAATTATGTATAACATTAAATTAGTGCTTCTATTTTATGCTTTCAGCCTCATTATTCATAAACTGAATTTCAACTAATCAAGTGTAACACTCAATGACTAGTACAGATAGCATCAGTATCTGTAATACAGATAGCATCAGCATTTTCACTGTCATGTTAGATATATCTAATTCTTCGGGGAAATGAGTTAATATAGGCTTTCACTGAAAAATGGTAAAGTGCAGATATAAAATATTTGTATACTTAAAGTTATAAAAGTTATCATCACCTTTTTTGTATGTTCAAAAGTGAATTTGTTCTATGTACCCTTTGATCATTATTTAACTTTTGGTATTTGTCAAATTCCCACTGCCATCTGTGTACTGTTTTGACTAAAGCATAATTAGTGTTTTAAAAAGTCATCTAATTTTAATTCTGAAATCCCATAACATGAATTGCTTGATTTTTTTCTTAGCTCTTTGGCGTCACTCATCTTTTTTGTAAATTTTGCATTTATAGCAATTATTCCTTCAAGGTATCTGCATGTAGGCATTTTCAATTTATTTCTCAAGTGGAGCTCCCTGACTGGCAGAAGAATAAGAGAAATGGCAGATTGGAGTTTTAACATGATTTCCTGTTCATCTTGACTGCCAAGGCTAAACTTGTAATTAAAGGATAGTCCCACAGCAATACCAAGCACACAGCAAGTAAACACAAGCCTATGTTTATAGGGCACTTTTACTTAGTTCTTGGTTCCCAGAAATATTTTTATAAGAGTAATGCAGATAATTACCATAAAACACACTACTATTTAAGTAGCCCCTTTTATGCTGAATCTGAACACATTAACAACTTCATTCTTAGCAGAATCTTTTTAAAACATGAGAAACAGTTCTCGAGTCATAACTACGGTGGACAAAAAAGAATATAAAATCAGTGTCATAAAAAGCTAGGCTTTTGTGGTCTTTGGAATCAGACAGATATTTGTCCTTTTCACTAACCTACCTTTATACATAAATTCTCTCTTAATCTCTGTCTTAATCTTCCATAAAAATAGTATGTACTTCAACGACTAAATAAAAGAGAACATACTGAGTTTTTGTCATGACTTATATGTATGTGACTTAGCCTACTATCAGAAATCATTATAAAATAGGAAAATAGATATAAACTAACGTTTTAAGGCATTGAACAATTCAGGGATCTGATCTTTTATATAAGAAAAACAAATGAGGTAAACTCAGTATTCATTCCAATATTCTAAATGGGTGCACTTCACAAACCACAACACAAAGTCATTGAGCCCTAACAAAAAGCATTGCTCTCATTAGACAGAGGAACTGGAGACCAGGATGTGGACTGCCGGTGGCTAGAATTTACACTGGTTTCTACAACAGAAAAATCTCTGCAAATGAAAGTTTCAGAGAGCTGAAGAGGGGTTTCTTTGAGTTTGTGACTAAATGAAAAGCTGTAAATGCACGTGATAAGACTCTGTGGCCCGAAGGGTTTAAGGAACTATTGGGGTAACTTAATTTAATCAAGGATGATGCAGAACTCACAGTTCTGGGTGTTACTGTAGTTCCAGCCATCCCACTGACAGAACTTGTTGAATAACTTGGTATTAGAAAGAAACCTCAGAGAAATTAATCAATCCACAGGGTAACAACTACAGGAGGCATGAAGTAACAAAGCCTAAAATCATGCCTCAACAAGACCAAATTCCTGAGTCAATAGATTAACTGCCTTCCATAACAAAGTTAAACACTTCAAAGAATGATAACAGCAAGAAAACTCCACATAATCCATCCTTTTAAAAACTACTAGATATGCAAAAATTATAAAACTTAAAACACAATGCAAAGAAAAATCAGTCAGTAGAGAAAGACCAAAAGATAAACCTGATAGCAAGTGAGAAAATAAGTACTTTAAAACAATACAGTGGTTATGATTGTGCTCAATAAAATACAAAATAAAAAAATTTATGCATACAGTGAGTAAAAAGATGATGAAAAAAGGAAACAATTAAAAAAAATAAAACAAGAAAGCAATGGTAATTAAGGCAGTGTAGTGTTGGGAAGAGAATACACAAACAGATCAATGGAACAAAAGATAGTGCCCAGAAATAGGCCCACACAAATATAGTGAACTAATCTTTGACAGAGGAACAAAGGCAACACAATGGAGTAGAGATTTGACTTGTCAACAAACGGTGCTAGAACAATTGGACATCCATATGCCAAAACAAACAAACAAACTAAATTCACACATAGACCTTACACCTTTCAGAAAAAGTTAGCTCGAAATGAATCTCGGACCTAAATGTAAAATAAAAAATTATTTAACAACCAGATGGTAACATAAAAGAAAATGTAGATAATCTTGAATTTGGCGATGACTTTTTAGATACAACACCAAAGACACGATGAAATAAAGAAATTGGTCAGGCATAGTGGCTCACATCTGTAACCCTAATACTGTGAGACGTCAAGGTGGGAGGATCATTTGAGCCCAGAAGTTCAAGACCTGCCTAGGCAACATAACAAGACCCCGTATCTACAAAAAATACAACAAACACACAAAAAATAGCCATGCATGGTGACATGTGACTGTGGTCCCAGCTACTTGAGAGGCTGGTGGAGAGGACTGCTTGAGCACAGGAGGTTGAGGCTACAGTGAGCCATGATTATGCCACAGCACTCCTGCCTGGGCGACAGTGTGACACCTGGAAAAGAGAGAGAGGGAGAGAGAGAGAGAGAGAGAGAGAGAGAGAGAGAAGGAAGGAAGGAAGGAGGAAGGGAAGGAATTAATTATAAACTGGACTTTGTCAAGGTTAAAAATGCCTGTTCTGTGAAAGACACCCAAGAGAATAGAAAAATTAAAGATTGAGAGAAAATATTTGCAAAAACCATGTTTGCTACAAGGCTATTATCCAAAATATATAACGAACGCTTAAAAAGCAGCAATAAGAAGATGAACAACTGATATGGTTTAACTGTGTCCACATCCAAATCTCACATTGAATTGTAGCTACCATAATTTCCATGTTTCATGCGAGGGATCTAGTGTGAGGTAACTGAATCACGGGGGCAGTTCTCCCATGCTGTTCTCCTGATGGTGAATAAGTCTCATGAGATCTGACGGTTTTATAAATGGGATTTTCCCCAGACAAATTTTCTCTTGTCTGCTGCCACCTAAAACATGCCTTTCACCTTCCACCACGATTGTGAGGCCTACCCAACCATGTGGAACTGTAAGTCCACTAAACCTCTTTTGCTTTGTAAATTACCCAGTCTTGGGTATGTATTTATCATCAATGTGAAAACAGACTAATACAGTAAATTGGTATTGAGAGGGCAATGCTATAAAGATACCAAAAATTGTTGAAGCAACTTTGGAACTGGGTAACAGGCAGGGATTGGAAGAGTTTGGAGGGTTCAGAAGAAGGAAGGAAAATGTGGGAAAGTTTGGAACTTCCAAGAGAGTTGTTGAATGGCTTTGACCAAAATGCTGACAGTGATATTGAGAATGAAGTCCAGGTTGAGGTGGTCTCAGATGGAAATGAGAAACTTGTTGAAAACTGGAGTAAAGGTGACTCTTGCTGTGTTTTAGCAAAGAGACTGGTGGCATTTTGCCCCTGCCCTAGAGACTTGTGGAACTTTGAACTTGAGGGAGATGATTTAGGGTACCTGGAAGAAGAAATTTTTAAGCAGCAAAGCATTCAAGATGTGACCTGGTTGCTGTTAAAAGGATTCAGATTTAAAAAGGAAACAGAGCACAAAAGTTCAAAAAATTTGCACCTTGATGATGCAATAGAAAAGAAAAACCCATTTTCTGAGGAGAAATTCAAGCCTGCTGCATAAATTTGCATAAGTAATGAGGAGCCAAATGTTAATCACCAAGACAATAGAGAAACTCTCTCCAGGGCATGTCAGACTTTGTGGCAGCCCCTCCCATCCCAGGCCTGGAGGCCTAAGAGGAAAAAGTAGTTTTCTGGGCTGGGTACCCTGCTGTGTGTGGCCTAGGGACTTAGTATCCTGTTTCCCAGTCACTTTGGCCATGGCTAAAAGGGCCAAGGCACAGCCTGGGCTATGGCTTCAGAGGGTGCAAGCCCCAAGCCCTAGCAGTTTCCACATGGTATTGAGCCTGCAGGTGCATAGCAGTAGAAAATTGAGGTTCGGGAACCTCCTCTTAGATTACAGAGGATGTATGGAAATGCCTGGATGTCCAGGCAGTTTGTTGCAGGAGCAGGGCCTTTATAGAAAACCTCTGCTAGGGTAATGGAGAAGGGAAATGTGGGATTGGAGCCTCTACACAGAGTCCCCACTGGGGCACTGCCTAGTAAAGCTGTGAGAAAAGGGCCACCATCCTTCAGACACCAGAATGGTAGATCCACTGAAAGCCTGCACCATGCACCCAGAAAACCTGCAGACATGCTCAGTGCCAGCCCAGGAAAGCAGTCAGGAGGGGGGATGTATCCTGCAAAGCCACAGAGGTGGAGCTTCCCAAGACCATGGGAATCCACCTCTTGCATCAGCATGACCTAGATGTGAAACATGGAGTCAAAGGAGATCCTTTTGGAGCTTTAGGATGTGACTGTCCCACTGGGTTTTGGACTTGCAAGGGGCCTACAGCCCCTTTGTTTTGGCCAATTTCTCCCATTTGGAATGGGTATATTTACCCATTGCCTGTACCTTCACTGCATCTGAGAAGTAACTAACTTGCTTTTTATTTTACAGGCTCATAGGTGGTAGGGACTTCCCTTGTCTCAGATGAGACCTTGGATATGCACTTTTGAATTAATGCTGAAATGAGTTAAGACTTTGGGGGACTGATGGGAAGGCATGTTTGGTTTTGAAATGTGAGGACATGAGATTTGGGAGGGGCCAGGGGTGGAATGATATGGTTTGGCTCTGTGTCCTCATGGAAATCTCATCTTGAATTCTGTCTCCCATAATTCCCACAAGTTATGGGAGGAACTCGGTGGGAGGTAATTGCATCATGGTGGCAAGTCTTTCCCATGCTGTTCTCATGGTAGTGAGTAAGTCTCATGAAATCTGATGGTTTTATAAGTGCCAGTTTCCCTGCACAAATTCTCTCTTATCTGCCATCATGTAAGACATGCCTTTCACCTTCCACCATAATTGTGAGGCTTCCTCAGCCATGTGGAACTGTGAGTCTATTAAACCTCTTTTTCTTTGTAAATTACCCAGTCTGGGGTATGTCGTTATAAGCAGTGTGAAAACAGACTAACGCAACAACTCACTTTAAAAATGGTCCAAACACTTACACCTTACCAAAAAAGACACACGGATGGGAAATAAACATTTGAAAAGATCTTCCAATTCGTATGTCATCAGGGAAATGGAAATTAAAATGACAATCAGATACCAGTGCAGAGTCACTAGAATGGCCAGAATCCAGAACACTGACAGCACTAAATATTTGCAAGGATGTGGAGCAACAGGAACTCTTATTCATTGCTGGTGAGAATCCAAAATGGTAGTCACTTGGATGACAGTTTGCCAGTTTCTTACAAAACTAAACATATTCTTATTACATGATTCAACAATTATTCTCCTTGTTATTTACCCAGAAGAGGTGAAAGCTTATATCATCACAAAAACGTGCATATAGTTGTTTATAGCAGTATTATTCGTAATTACCAAAATGTAAAACAACCACAATATTCTTTAGTAGGTGACTGAATAAACTCTGGTACTTTCAGATAATGGAATATTACCCAGTGTTAAAAGGAAATGAGTTATCAAGCCATGAAAAGATAAAGGAAACATAAATGCATAAAACTAAATGAAAGAAGCCAATCTGTAAACACTATATACAATATAATTTCAACTATACATTTGAACCCTGCCTC
>NW_012108097.1:217191-220573 GCF_000951045.1 Mandrillus leucophaeus
GGGGATGTATCCTGCAAAGCCACAGAGGTGGAGCTTCCCAAGACCATGGGAATCCACCTCTTGCATCAGCATGACCTAGATGTGAAACATGGAGTCAAAGGAGATCCTTTTGGAGCTTTAGGATGTGACTGTCCCACTGGGTTTTGGACTTGCAAGGGGCCTACAGCCCCTTTGTTTTGGCCAATTTCTCCCATTTGGAATGGGTATATTTACCCATTGCCTGTACCTTCACTGCATCTGAGAAGTAACTAACTTGCTTTTTATTTTACAGGCTCATAGGTGGTAGGGACTTCCCTTGTCTCAGATGAGACCTTGGATATGCACTTTTGAATTAATGCTGAAATGAGTTAAGACTTTGGGGGACTGATGGGAAGGCATGTTTGGTTTTGAAATGTGAGGACATGAGATTTGGGAGGGGCCAGGGGTGGAATGATATGGTTTGGCTCTGTGTCCTCATGGAAATCTCATCTTGAATTCTGTCTCCCATAATTCCCACAAGTTATGGGAGGAACTCGGTGGGAGGTAATTGCATCATGGTGGCAAGTCTTTCCCATGCTGTTCTCATGGTAGTGAGTAAGTCTCATGAAATCTGATGGTTTTATAAGTGCCAGTTTCCCTGCACAAATTCTCTCTTATCTGCCATCATGTAAGACATGCCTTTCACCTTCCACCATAATTGTGAGGCTTCCTCAGCCATGTGGAACTGTGAGTCTATTAAACCTCTTTTTCTTTGTAAATTACCCAGTCTGGGGTATGTCGTTATAAGCAGTGTGAAAACAGACTAACGCAACAACTCACTTTAAAAATGGTCCAAACACTTACACCTTACCAAAAAAGACACACGGATGGGAAATAAACATTTGAAAAGATCTTCCAATTCGTATGTCATCAGGGAAATGGAAATTAAAATGACAATCAGATACCAGTGCAGAGTCACTAGAATGGCCAGAATCCAGAACACTGACAGCACTAAATATTTGCAAGGATGTGGAGCAACAGGAACTCTTATTCATTGCTGGTGAGAATTCAAAATGGTAGTCACTTGGATGACAGTTTGCCAGTTTCTTACAAAACTAAACATATTCTTATTACATGATTCAACAATTATTCTCCTTGTTATTTACCCAGAAGAGGTGAAAGCTTATATCATCACAAAAACGTGCATATAGTTGTTTATAGCAGTATTATTCGTAATTACCAAAATGTAAAACAACCACAATATTCTTTAGTAGGTGACTGAATAAACTCTGGTACTTTCAGATAATGGAATATTACCCAGTGTTAAAAGGAAATGAGTTATCAAGCCATGAAAAGATAAAGGAAACATAAATGCATAAAACTAAATGAAAGAAGCCAATCTGTAAACACTATATACAATATAATTTCAACTATACATTTGAACCCTGCCTCCTGGGTTCAAGCAATTCTCGTGTCTCAGCCTCCAGAGCATCTGGGACTACAGGCATGCCGCACACTTGGCAAATGTTTTGTATTTTTAGTAGAGATGGGTTTTCACCATGTTGGCCAGGCTGGTCTCGAATTCCCAACAATTTTTTAACAAAGCTGGATATCTACCTACTCTGCAATTCAGGAATCCCATTTAACATATGGACTCAAGAGAAATGAAACTTTTTACCCACAAACAAACTTTTACAAAAATATTTATGTAGCTTAATATGTAACAGGTAAAACTAGAGATAATGTGGACATCCATAAAGAGAATGGTCAAATAAATTTAGGTATATTCATGTAAACTACTACTAATAAACAAAACACTGTAATATCTCAAAAACATTATATTAAGGGTAAAAAGTCAGACACCCAATAGCAAAAACTGTAAGATTTCATTAATATGAATTTCTGAAGCAAGCAATACTAATCTATGATGACAAAAATTTTCAGAGTTGCTAGGAGTATGGGGATTGAGCAAGGAGGGCCTGAGGGAACTTACTGAGATGATGGAAATGTTTTTGTCTTGATGGTAATGTGAGTTACACAAGTACTACTTTTGTTAAAATATAGAATTTAGGCTTATATATGCTTGCTCTAATGCATATGCTATAATACAGAAGAAAATAGAAATAGCATACTACAACACAGCACAGGATAGAACACATATGAAATATTCAATACACATTTTCTGTGTGTGTGCGTGCGCGCGCCTGCTATCTCTATAATAAAGCAAATTACTACCAAATTAAACTCAGTAACAGAGCAAAATGTCTATACAGTAATAAGTAAGATATCGTATATCCTCAAATCCGTATGTCTCATCTCCCCATTCAATATGCTTTTTGATGTGCTATGACACCTATGTCTCCAGTTAATGAGCCTGTGGTTCATTAAGATATTGTATATCCTCAAATCCATATATCTCATCTCCCCATTCAATATGCTTTCCTATGTCTCCAGTTAATGAGCCTGTGGCTCATTAAGATATTGTATATCTTCAAATCCATATATCTCATCTCCCCATTCAATATGCTTTTTGATGTGCTATGACACCTATGTCTCCAGTTAATGAGCCTGTGGCTCATTAAGATATTGTATATCTTCAAATCCATATATCTCATCTCCCCATTCAATATGCTTTCTGATGTGCTATGACACCTATGTCTCCAGTTAATGAGCCTGTGTTCCATCCTATGCAGATAAAATTGCACAAAACTGGTTTATTACAACAAATTCTAATTAGCTGTTGCTGTGTACAGTAAAACTCAACAGTTTTCTGAACTTTCAAACATCTCAGCACTTTCTCCCTAGCTCACTTAAGAGCTGAAGGTTTATATCGTCTTATATTATATTATACTATTATATTAGTGAGATCAGAATCATAGACTAGGTCAGCATTAAGAGAATATAGGTTATAATGTTACCGACATAATACAACACCAACACAAAGAGTGGGAGCAGGAAAGATTTTGTGTGTAAGTCAAAGGAGTAACCTGATTCATATGAAGTGTAAGGGCAAAGAAAAGATACCACAATTTAGTGAAGACATGACATTGGCTAAGATGACTATGAATATGTATTCTGATGTTCGAGGACTGAGATGTCCTCCATGTTCCCCTAAGATTTACTAAGCTTTGGACAGATTTCTTCCTAACTATAAAGCCCTGAACTCCCTTTTTTTAGAGTATTTACATTGGCAGTATTCTGATTGCAATTTTTTTTCTTTGCCTCCCTTGAAATGTACATGCATCTCTTCACAGTCTCTTGCCAGCTTTGAGACCCAGGGGATGTGTTTCTCAGAGATCTGGTAACTTTTTTTTTTTTAAATATAAATATAGAAGGAGACAGTATTCCTATCTCTCAGTCTCTGTGTCTCAGTAGGAACCTAACATTAAGTGAGTGACTTTTTCCAAGTGGAAAGCTATCTTCT
>NW_012108097.1:220758-248751 GCF_000951045.1 Mandrillus leucophaeus
GGAGTCTCATACTGTTGCCTGGGTTGGAGTGCAATGGAGTGATCTCAGCTCACTGCAACCTCCAGCTCCTGGGTTCACATGATTCTCCTGCCTCAGCCTCCTGAGTAGATGGAATTACAGGCGCACACAACCCCACTTGGTTAACTTTTTGTATTTTTATTTTATTTTATCTTTTTAAGACGGAGTCTCACTCTGTCACCAGGCTGGAGTGCAGTGGCGTGATATTGGCTTACGGCAACCTCTGCCTTCCAGGTTCAAGCAATTCTCCTGCCTCAGCCTCCCAAGTAGCTGGGACTACAGGCATGCGCCACCACGCCCAGCTAATGTTTTGTATTTTTAGTAGAGACAGGGTTTCACCATGTTGGGCAGGATGGTCTATATCTCTTGACCTCATGATCTGCCAACCTCAGCCTCCCAAAGTGCTGGGATTACAGGCGCGAGCCACTGGATGCAGTCCTATGTTTGTCTTTTCTAGGTATTTTGAGATGTCAGTGTTTGTCAAAGAAAGTTATAAAATTGTAAACCCAGCCAAAACAAAATGATCTTGGATTGCATGCTTTCTTTCAATGAATGAGAGTAATATATGAAAGGAAAATATCTTGGGCCCCCAAAATCACTAAGCTGAATGGAAAATTCAAGCTGGGAATGCTTATGGCAAACCTGCCTCCCACTCTATTCAAAGTCACCCCTCTGCTCACGGAGATAAATGCATACCTGATTGCCTCCTTTGGAGAAGCTAATCAGAAGCTCAAAATAATGCAACCTTTGTCTCCCCCCTACCCTTGACCTGGAAGCCCCCAATCCTCCTCCCTGGCCTGAATTTTCCTGCCTTTCCAAACCAAACCAACATTCATTTTATATGTTAATTGACATCTCGTGTCTCCTTCTTTAAAAGTCAAAGCATTGCTTACAATGAATGGGATAAATGTTCTAGGTACACTATTTGTGTGAATTAAAATCTGAAAGTTATTTTTGATGCTCATTTAATATCTGGGTCTATTCCAATTTAGAAAGGGCTGTAATATATGGAATTTTGTTTCTAAAATTGTGGAATTATTCTTCTCGATAAATACCCATATCTGACACTTCAGTATTTCTTGCTTTTTAGGGTTTCACTAAAGTTTTAGGATAAGAATTCTAGTTAACACATAATTATGCATACAAAATTGCCAAAAAGAGTTATGTTATTAGTGAGAAAAATAATAATTTTGTCTAATTCAGAAGTTATCCAAAAGTTTGTTCAAATACAGATTTTAAAATGTTATTTATGAAATTATGTAGTAAGGAACCATTAAGTAGGAAAGAAAGATGTGGAAAAAGTTTAGATAATAAAACATTCTTTAAAACCTAATAGAGAATTGGAGACATTTGGCTAATTAATATTTTCATAGTTAAAGCTCTTAGTCAAGTCATCATCTGTTTCATTTATCTGGAATTCCTAAACCACCTTTGTTGGGCCCACAGGAATTAATGGAACACACTAGCCTTTTAACCTTAAATTAAATTTTTTGGTTTTAGGCTTCCCGATACTTTAAGTATGTTAAGTATAGTCTTATAAATAGAATTTAAGTCATACTTCTCTCTCTCTGCCTAATTTCTTCAGAATTTGTAAACAACTGATGAATATTCTTAATTCCTGGTAATGTGTTTGTTTGTATACAGCTGAGTGCTAAGACTTTAAGGAAACACAGACCCTTGAACAGGTTTTGGTTTTTGGTTTTGTCTCCTGCAAATCTCTATAACAAATATTCCTGACAGCATATGTATTCACCCTGTGAAGTTCTCATTAAACCTTTTAACCAAGTTCATTTCCTCTCACCTGGAGACCTTCAAGCTTCAGATGATCATGCAACAAAGGTTCCCGCCAATTCCAGGTGAAGACACCACCTCTCGCCATCAAGAAGCTACCCTGCCTCCACTAGACAGAGCAGGGCAAGAGTTCCATGATCCCCAGTAGGTAAAACTATGCCCCAAACCAGCATGAAGCTTTTATAGAAAAAAGTCACTTGGTCCCTCTGCCTCCCATAAAGATTTACAGGGATCACATCTCTCAGGGGGGAAATGAGGCAGGAAAGTAGGGTCTGGAGGCAGGGAACATAAGACCAATTCACACTTCAGCTATGACAGGAAACGTCCTCTCCATAGGGCGTATGCTGAGTAAATGACTTTGTAATTTTACTTCATCCTCTTCCTTTACATAGGGTGTACACCAAGTAACCAATGGGATCCTTTACAGGGTGTTTATCTCCCAAAAATTCTGTACTAGGGCCCTTGAACCCCTGTGCTCGGGCCCACTCCCGCACTGCGTAGTGTACTTTTATTTTCAATACATTTCTTAATATTTTCCTTGCTTTGTTTGTGCATTTTGTCCAACTCTTTGTTCGAGATGCTGAGACCCTGGACACCCTCAACTGATAACAACATCACTCCAGCTTTCCAGCCCTTTATTTCAGGGAGTTGTTTTCAATATCTCCTTTATCCCATTAGTTTTCAATAGTCTTTTTTGCCTGTTTACCGTTTATACAGTAAAATTTTTACTTTGCCAACCACTTATATTCCTTGCATTCTTCCAGAGAGTTGCACTTCCCCTAACTTGATTTTATGCTCAGAAATGAATGTCTAGCTTGCTTTCATTAGGTATAGGTAATTTTCTTAAGCAGTGTTGCTTAAAACACATATTGATATCCTTACAGAGAGGGTGTGACAAGTTGGTTTGGGGATAGTCAGCTACAGAAGAGGCATATTATTTTAAGGAAATCAAAATTTGTCTTAGAATAAGCAATTCTTAAATGACAGTCTCATTTTCATTCATACTGTACGCTATCTTCTCGTTCAAGATGCCGACAGGTTCTGTTTGAGGAATTGTATAAACAGGTGTGCCTGACAGTTAATAAGGCTGTATCCAGAAGCTACATGTACTACTTATTTCTTTATGAGCACAGCTTCATAGTCTTTGGAGTCCTAGTGACCCATATTGCAAGATGCATCCTTCCTTCTTAAATAACACTGCATTATCTACCCAGGCAGTTGGAGACTGACTGCTTCATTAGCAAGTCAATGTACTTCCACACTTCCTACTGATGCTATGATGTTTCTATCAATGCACATTATTCTCTAATTGGAACTGACATTTGCTGCTTAAATGTTCTAAAGTATATTACCAGTTAAGTCAATAAGTATCCTTAGAAAGTATGTACATTTGCAAATGTATGTATTTTTATTCATCTTTTCCTTCTTAAAGAATTCCAAACTTGCAAATCAAGCATACCAAAGAGCAAACTTTCTAAATGATTTCATTATTCCATCCGCTTTGAAGAAATAGAAAGAGACAATGCCTCAGATAATCAACATTCAGTTATTTAGAAATATATAGGCAGGATTCATCACTTTGAATTGTTCTTCACATCTAATAATTTTTAATGTAAAATAGTTTTATTTGGTCTTCATGCTTTTAAACTTCTTCAAAAGTATGATTTAATTACATCAGAAAAACTACTATAAGAAAGGTTAACTATTTTCAGATTTTAAGAAAAATTAATATTTTCTCTTACTATTTATGGTACTTTCTCTTTTTAAGTGTTATTTTTCTGTTTAATTTATGTCTACCACTTACCTTCTCAATAGAGATCAGATTATTACATTCACTTATAAGGCAGTCAGATACACTTAAAGTGTTAAAAAATAACATGCTAATGTAATTACTTAAAAACAATGTGTAGTTTTTTTTGATGTTTTGTGATAAATTTTCAGTAGTTGGGTAAATTTAAAAGATGGTTAGTAATATCTTGTCTAGCTATTTACGAGGTCCAAATGAATTAACAAGTCTTCATTCTGGACACTCATATAAAGAAAGGATGTCTATATGTGGTCAACTGATCTTTGACAGGAGTGCCAAGAACACACAATGTAACAAAGATAGTTTTTTCAACAAATGGTGTTGAGAAAACTGCATAGTCATATGCAATAAAATAAAATAAAACTCCAATTTTATACAATACCAAAAAAATTATCCTAGACGAATTAAAGATCTGACATTATAAAAGAAAGCATAAGAAGAAAGCTTCTTTCCATTGGCGTTAGGAATTTACTGGATATGACACCAAAAGCATAGGCAACAAAAGCCAAAATTGACAACTGAGATGACGTCAAACTAAAGAGCTTCTACACACAAATGAAACAACCACCAGAATTAAAAGGCAACTACAAAATGGGGGAAAATATTTACAAACTATCTCATAAGGAGTTAATTTCCAAAATACACATATGGTATAAGAAACTACTAGAAATTAATAACACAAACAACAAACAAACCAATAAAATCCACAAAATGATGGACAAAAGATGTGAATAGATCTATTTGTAAAAAAAAACCACAAATGACCAACAGGTATATGAAAAGATGTTCAACGTTATTAATTACCAAGGCAGAGCTAGGACCTTCTATGAGGTGCCTGACAGACCCCTCAAGCATGGAAATAAAGGAAAATCTTTGGTTTTTCTTCAAGAGAAATTACATGCACCTAGCTATCCCTGAGAAGTAGATAAGTAACTTGATAAGCAAGAAGGGCAGTAGTAGCCTAAAACAATAGCCAAGGAAGCTAGGATCATAGGATGTTTTTTTACCCTATGGAAACTGAAGATAGAATCTCTGAGCTGTTTTTCAGAAACCCAGACCTTCACCAAACAGATCTGCTGGCAGGTAGACCTCAGAGAAAGATAAACTGAGACTGAACTATAACCACCATATTTTTTTTTCTAATTTTCCTGAGGTGCTTGAAGAAAGTCACGCCCATGAGCCAGGGCTAACATTCTTTTCTGCTGAACCCAAATTTTTAAACAAAGCTATTCTTCCTTAACCAATTTCAAATCAGAAAATCCTTGAATCTACCTATGACCTACTTGTAAAGTCCTTGGTTCAAGATATCCTATATTTTGAGGCCAAAACCATTTTGTTTCTGCTTAAACAATTCCCTTTAGGAATTTCTGAAAGGCAGGCCTGATGGGGCTTAACTTTCTTAGCTTTTGTTTGTCTAGGAAAGTGTTTGTTTCTCTGTTATTTCTAAAGGACAACATTGCTGAATAAACTATTCTTTCATGGAAATATTTTTTTCTGAACTACTTTGAATATATTATCCCAATCTCTTCTAACCTATAGGATTTCTGCTGAGAAATATGATGAAATCCGTATTGAGGCTCCCTTGAATGTGATATGTTTTTATTTATCACATACTTGCTGCTTGCAGTATTTTTTTCTAATCTGTGATTTTTGATAATTTGATTATAATTTGTCTCCTCTTTGGGTTGAATTTAATTGGCAACCTGTATGCTTCCTATACCTAGATGTTGCTATCTTTTTCAGACTTTGAAAATTTTCTGCTATTATTTCTTTAACATGCTTTCTACATCTTTCCCCCTCCTTTCTTTAATCCCTATTATGCAAAAGTTAGTTCATTTCATATTGTCTCACAGTTCCCATGAGTTTTCTGTATTCTTTTTCATTTGCTTTCTCCTCCTCTGAATAATCTTCAATATGCTATCTTCAAGCACAGTTATTCTTTCTTTTGTTTGGTTAAGTCTGCTGTTGAAACCTCATATTGCGTTTTTCAGTTCTGTTACTTATCTTTATCTCTAAAATGTCTACTTTTTTATTGTTTTGATTTCTTTGTCAATATTGTCATTTTGCTCATAAATTGTTTTACTTTTTCTTTTCTTTTTTTGGGGGGGGAGGAAATTTCATGGAGTTTCCAGAACTCCCTTAAGAGGATAATTCTGTATTCTTTGATAGCCGTTTCATAGATCTGCATTTCCTCTAAGTCCATTTTTGGAGCCTCATTAGTTTCTTTTAGTGGTGTCCTATTTCCCTAGAAATTCATAATTTTAGTACCCTTCCATTGGTGTCTGAACACTTCAGGAGATGGCCACATTTTCCAGCCTTTGCAGGTGTTCTTTGGTAGTGATAGACCTTTACTATTTAGTCTAGCCCGGGATTCTGAGTGGGCTGGCTAGTAGCATCCGCAAACAGGCAGTTCTTGGTGCCAGGTTCTATAGCTGGGCTACATAACTTCCTATGCACTGTGGTCACATGGTACTGCTGGCTGCGCTCCATCATCCAGTGAGACCACTGTTTAAACTCTGCCATCAGGTGGAGCTTCTGGCCGAGCTCTTGAAATTGTCTCTGATAGGGCAGAATTGTAGAGTTGTCTTCCCTGGCTGAACAATACTGTTGTAGGGTAGGGCCATGTGCTGAGCTCTGAGTCTGGGAGAAGTCTCTGGAGTTGCTGCTTAGTCACATGATAAGGGCAGGGGCAGAGGTTATGCTTGACATATATGCATGAAGTTGGGCTTGCTTCAAGGATGAGGGTAGGCTTAAGCAAAGCACTGAGGTTTGGTGGAGTTGCTGCTCAGATACCAGGGTTAGATGGGTAATTGTGGACTTACAGTTGCCTCCTAGTCTGGGGAAAACTTAAAAAGGACACCAGAACTATGACAGGAAACTGGCTAGGGAATTGAGCCAGGTAGACTTGTGGACCGTGCTTTCTGCAATAGAGTGCTGTTAACTAATCTCTCAGGTATGGCATCTCTGTTGTTCAGAATGCAAAGGAAGAGCGAAGATCTGCCTTCTAGTTGTTGTGAGCCTCACCTCCATTGTTTGTCTGTAACAGACCCAGGTAGTCTAGCACTACTGGTACTTTCAGTGTTTCCCATGAGATGAGACAGGAGTGAGCCTCCTGTGATGGGTCCTAGAAAACTGGAGAAGCTGGATGACTACCTCCAACTCACTTTTGCCTCTGTAGAAACTGGAGGCACAGGAAAATCCTCTGTGTGTGCTGCTACTGTTACTCTTAGCCTTCAAATGTAGCTTTTCTCAGTTCTGTAGTCTAAGAACTCCAAGTCCAAGTGTGGGTCTTAGCCTCATTCTCAAGTTCCGCGATATTCACGAAGGTATTTTTGCCTGTGTATAGTTACTAGTTGGATTTCTATGGAAGGGAGTGCAAGTGGAGGAGACTCCTATTTTGCCATCTTGCTAATGTCATTTCTCTTATGTTTTGATGTTACTAATGAGCATTCTTTCATTTCACTTGAACAATTTCTTTCAAGACAGGTCTACTGGGGATAATTTTTGTCTTCCTGATATCATTAAATTTTTTTCTTCCTGAAATTATCTTCCAATTCTCATTCCTCAGTGATCCTTAATGCTCATTTATGTGCTTTTTTCCGGCTATTGTTCTTTTAAAGTCTGGTAATCCAAGAATGTTTGTTAATTTTTTTTAGAACAAAAAACAAATCAATTGATTAACTTTGCAGAAATGTATTCCCTGTGCTTTTATCAGCTTTTCCCATGCAAGAAAGAAGTAATTGTCTTAAATTGACAGAGAGAAATAATTGATGCTTACTTTTAGGGTATGGCCAAGAAACTGGCAAACAAATTGTTATTCACTCAATGCAGAAAAGAGAAAGGCTTATTCTAGGGAAACTCAGTTTTAGAAGTCAACCCCTAGTCTTTCTGACAAGCTACTAATTCCAAAACTTTTATTCTCCACTTTGAAGGAAAACTATTGCCTACTCTGCTAACAATTAATTTGATGACTGTTTTATAAGTTTAATGCTTCACTAACTCAATATATATTTATTGACTTCCTTGTGTGTATATTTATGACAAACACTATGCTAGTACTTCTGAAAATATATTATTGAAGCAATCATACATAAACTGAAGCTTCATAATGCTTAGGTTGGATGAGGCTCAAAACAGTAAATAAGTCACACCAATAAAATGTGGTAAGTTATTTAGGAGATAAAGTACAAAATACTATAGAAGTAACAGGAAGGGCATCTGCTTCCAATTTGGGGAATAAGGTTGCAGAAAGCTGAGATAAGATAATCAGTTATCAACAGGACAAAGTGGGTGGATTGAGAGAGGAGTATTAGTATTTAACAGAAAAGAAACCACATACACTTACAAGGAACTTACCATAGTTACGTACAATGGTAAGAATAAAATCAGAAAGCAGTGCGGGGAAAAGCTAGACTTAGTGATTAAAAGGTGAGAATATAATAACAGTGAATGCAAGGTATTACTTGATGATTTAGTGATGGGAAGGAAAGAGACTCATTGGAATTAGACAATATCTCAAAGTAAACAAATTCTCCTAGCCCTCTGTAAGCCTCTTTATGCTGATTACTGATCTACACATTCAGGACTTAGAAGTTACATACATATTAAAAGTTAAACACCGAAATGTAATGAAGATTTACACTGTGTATTCCCTAAAAAGAGAAAGAAAAAGAGTCTAGGGATATCATATTATTTAGTCACTTGAATTAGAGACACTAAAAGCCAATTTCTGCTGTATAAGCAGACATGTTTTAGTGATGGCAGCAGCGGCCCATCTAGAGTGGCTGCTACAAAGACACCGACTGCAGCTGGAAAGTCACAGCCGCGGCTGTGCGCTCTCCCGAGCCAGCTAAAGCCAGGAACAGTTGGAAGCCCCACCCCTTCTGAGCTGGTGAGGTGAGAGCCCCATGTTTCCGGATGCAATCGCAGCACCCTAGCTGTGGCTGTGGACCCGGGCATCTCTGTACTCTCAGGGGCCCAGGAAGCCCCCTCCTCCTACAGGCATGGAAGTGCCTGCTCCCACAGCCTGGCCTCTCCCTGCTCCTGGTGCCCACTCCGATTTTGGAGCAAAGTTGAGGCCAAGCCTGGGCACTGTTGAGACCTGGCTGGGTGTGCATGCACTTGGGACAGCACTGACATGCCAGCCCCTTGCCTCCTTGGCCTCCTCCAGACTTTGGCCATCAATGAGCACTGGAGGGTGGCTAAGGGTGACTCAGCACAGGCCTGCAGGTGCCCCTCAGCATGAACAGTCTGAACACCATGGGCACTACAGATGGCAGGTTGATGGAGGCAGGAGTCACAGGTTCCTGGGCGGAGAGGAACTGGTACCCAGTGAAGCCCCACCTTCAGTCCAGAAACAGCCTAAAGCATGGGGGCCAGGCTGCCTCTTCCATGGTCCGGAATGAGAACTTATGGTGCCCATGAACCAATCAGCATGCATTTTCTCCCCTCTGAAAACCATTAAAAACTGACTCAGCCAGAGTCAGGCAGATGATGGGACAACCTGCCTGCAGAGAGGAGCTACCCACTGTGGGTCTGGGTGTCCTCTGTACTCAGAGCTGTATAGGACAACCTGCCTGCAGATGGGAGCTACCCATTTTGGGTCTCTTCTCTGCTGAGAGTTGTACAGACTTTGGAACAACTTATCTGCAGATAGCAGCAACCCACTCCAGGTCTTCTCTTTACTGAGGGCTGCACAAATGCTCACAGATTGGACCCAAAACCATTTTGGGTCTCTTCTCCACGGAGGGCTACACAGATGCTCAGACAGCCTGCGTGCGGAAAGGAGCCACCCACTTTGGGTCTCCAGAGAGCTGTTCTGTTGCTCAATGAAGCTCCTCTCCACCTTGCTCACCCTCCAGTTGTTCATGTACTTCATTATTCCTGGACATGGGACAAGAACTCAGACCTGCCAGATGGCAGGAGTGAAAGAACTGTAACACAAACGGGGCTGAAACACACCCCAACCACCACCACCAAACTGCCACATTACAGGCAATGAGAAGGACAGAAGAGCTGCATCCCTTTGGTTAGCCCAGACCTAGGAGTTCCCTGAACCAAGGCTGTGACATCCTCTTCGGGTCTTTGTGATTTCTGGCATCTCCAAGCTTCTGGGTGCCACCACGTCCCCCGATGCCTGCGGTGGAAGCCACTGGTGATATGCCTGGTCCAGGGACAGCCTTACAGGGAGCCAATGCCCAGGCCAGTGCCTAGAACTGCCTCCCCACTGCAGCTGGCATGCCTGGCTATGCACACTGGCCAGACCTGGCATTTGCTTTCTCACACACCCCTTGCTGCTCCATGCCTAGCTTACCCTTGGCAGGTGTGTGATCTGGGCCAGTAGCATGAGCTGAGAGCAGCCTGCTAGGCTGACTGGGTGGAATAACCCCAGCAGGTCCAAGCAAAACTTGGTCAAAAGTGCCACCAGCCACAGAGGTTTCCAAGTGATTAAATGACAGCCAAAACATTCTTTGACAGTAGGAGAGAGCCACACAGATGAGGTAGCAAAACTTTTTGCCAAAGTGCCTTTATTTTCTAGATGAAGAAATTTGGGGAAAAACTCAGAGAAGGGTAGATGGAAGTCAATAAAAAATTTTGCATGTCAAGCCTGACAATGTTACCATGTACTGTGAGAGAATAAAATACTTTATTATTCACTGAAGAAGGCTTTCCAAAGAGGGCAAGAAAATCTCTCAACGTGTCTAAAAATGGCTTGAGATAAAAAAGAAAGGATAATTGAAGCTGGGTTTTATTCTGAGGTGGGTCTAGAATCTGGGCTTTCCTCCCACATTCCCCTTTAAATTTCATGGTTTAAACTTTCTGCTTGTGCCAAAGGAAAGCGTGTCCAGGCTCTCTTATGCCCCGAAGTAAACATCTGTGGGGCAGAAGGGGATGGGAGAGTGGTGGGGCTTTAAAAAGTGTCCACAGTCAACACCAAAATAAATCCAAAGTCTGTGTTCTGAAGAGCAATATTTCTAAAGCTTCAAATGTGAAGGAAGACTAAGTATAGCTTCATGCTGATGTGTGATACTAAAATACATTTAAAAATTACAGAAATTTTGACCTTGTATACTTCAACCATTTTCTGGGAGAAAAGAAGCCTTTCTTATTAGGTATCACATTACATGTAATCAACCTAATCGAAATGCATACAACTATTAACTTTTTAGATAAATTCATTGTGGCTGAAAGAAAAGCTGTCTGCTGAGACTACCAACCTGAGGTCTCCTCAGAATATAACATTTGCTAAAGGTGTTTGAAGCCAGAAAGATAACCATTCCAAAGCAGAAGATTGGCTGTGGATTGCAGATTTCTTATTTGCAGGACTACCTCAAAATTAGGACCATGATTAGAAAGGGAAGTGCTTAGCAATTAATTGAAGTATTATAACAGTTGAAATACACTGGTGCAGTCATGGTATAGAAGTTAATGGAAAATTGACTTGACCAAGCTCTGAAAAATCAAGGCAGTTTTGTTAAGAAAACTCCAAAAGGACCAATGAAAATATTTTTGGAGAAGCCACCATGAATTGAGGTAATTATCATAACATCTGATTCTTGATAATGTCATCTTTCATGAAGTCACAAGTAAAAACTTATAATATTTCGTGGTATTCCTCCTTATGGAGATAGGCAGATAATCTTAGAGAAACAAAAAAAGTCTGTTGCCAGTATGATCGCTAGACCTTTTATACAGGGATACAAAGGCTTTTACATCATCAGAGAGAAGGGGCCCACGGATATTGATATTCTTCAATATGCCATATTGCTTTCAATTTGCCTGAAATTGCCCTTCTTATCCAGACAGAAAACATCGAAAGAGACAGAGTTAACACCATTCTGGAAAATTTTGTTGAGTGTAAACATTTATCTCCCATCTGATTTTTAAAAATATAGCTTTTGTTTTTAGAATCTTCCAGTTAAATGAGTTTGTAATAACTGAATTATTACATAAAGAGAGATGGAGTGTTAATTCAGACCACCTACTTACGGGTATGCACAAGTTAGTGTGTTCACAGATGGTTAATGATTCAAAAACACTTCCATTTCTAAAGAGAAGGAGATATTTGGAATATAGAGCATCAGCAGTACTTAAAAGAGGAGGTAAGACTCAAGTTATCTTGTTTTGGTTAAGGCCGAGACAGTGGCTCATGCCTGTAATCCTAGCACTTTGGGAGGCCGAGCCAGGTGGATCATGAGGTCAGGAGATTGAGACCATCATGACTAACACGGTAAAACCCCGTCTCTACTTAAAAAAAAAATGCAAAAGAGCATTAAACAAACAAAAAATGTCTGCTTAGCACATTTTTTTTCTAAATGAAGACATTTTGGGAAAAACTCAGAGAAAAATGGATGGAAGTCAATCAAAAATTTTGCATGTCAAACCTGAAAATGCTACCATGTAAACTTTTATTATGTGCCATAATAAAATCAACATATTTTATTATGGATTTAATGATTATAAAAACACTTTGAATATCAGCCATAGCATTTTCAATTATAAGTCAAAATCACACCATTTTCAAAAACTGTAATAAATTACGTTTCTGAACTTCAATTGGCTAATAAGGACTTGATATTTACATACGTTTACTTTTATAAGCTAGCAGTTTGTATTAAATTTCATGGTACTATTTTACATGAAAAGCATTAATTTTAGTGAATTTGTTATGTTAGGCCTGTGGAACAATGAGTGAAAATGTTAGGCCAAAGGTCCTAAGCCTGTGTTCCATGTCTAATGCTACCACTTGCTAGCTGTATTGGTTCTTTCTCACACTGCTCTAAAGAACTACCTGGGACTGGGTAATTTATGAAAAAAAAGAGGTTTAATTGACTCCTGGTTCCACAGGCTTTACAAGAATCTTGACTGGGAGGCCTCAGGAAACTTACAATCATGGCAGAAGGTGAAGGGGAAGCCAGCATGTCTTACCGTGGAGGATCATGGGGCAGAGAGAACAAAGGGGGAAGTGCCACACATTGTCAAACAACCAGTTCTGGTGATAACTCACTGATTGTCATGAGAACAGCAAGGAGGAAGTCTGCCCACATGATTCAATCATCTCCTACCAGGCTCCTCCCCCAACATGTGAAGATTACAAATGTATATGAGATTCAGGTGGGGACACAGAGCCAAATCGTATCACTAGCTATATGAAATTGCCAGGTTAATCTCCGTGCATCAGTTTCTTCATCAGTAAAATGGGTATGATATATGCTTACCTCATATTGTTACCATAGCAGCCAAATGTTCCCTGAATGTGAAATACAAGCAAAGCGTCTACCACCCATTAACATGAAATATTAGCTATTTTAAAAATGTTATTTTTTTCTTTGTTAACATTGGAAAGGCTCTTTTAAAAAAATTTGTTCTTAACTTTTGTGCATATATAGTAGGTGCGTATATTTATGCAGTATATGAGCTATTTTGTTATAGGCATAAAATGTATAATAATCACATCAGGATAAATGGGGTATCCATCCCTTCAAGCATTTATCCTTTGTGTTACAAAAAATTCAATTATACTCTTTTAACTATTTTTAAATGTACAATTAAATTATTACTGAACATAGTCATGTTGTTATCCTTTAAAATGCTAAATCTTATTCATTCTTTCTGAATACTTTTTGGTGCCAATTAACTATGTCCCCCACAGCCTGCACTGCCCCTCTCAATTTCTGGTAACTGTCATTCCACCTTCTATCTCTCTGAGTTCAATTGTTTTGCTTTTTAAATCCCACAAGTAAGTGAGAACATGTGAAGTTTGTGTTCTGTGCCTAGGTTATTTCACTTAACACTCCAGTTCCATCCATGTTGTTGCAAATGACAGAACTCATTATTTTTTATGGCTGAATAATATTTCATTGTGTATATGCACCACATTTTCTTTATCCATTCATCATTTGATGGATACTTGAGTTGCTTCTAAGTCTTGGCTATTGTGCATAATATTGTAGTAAACATGGGGGTACAAATATCTCTTCAAAATACTGATTTCTTTTGGGTAGACACCCAGCAGTGGGATTGCTGGATCATATGGTAGCTCTATTTTTAGTTTTTTGAGGGACCTCTAAACTTTTCGCCATAATGGTTGTACTACCTCACATTCCCACCAAGAGTGTATAATGGTTCCCTTTTCTCCATATCCGTGCCAGCATTTATTATTGCCTGTTTTTTGAATAAAAGCCATCACAATACTGACTTTTAAAAACCATAACATTTATCTTCATTGTTTCTCATGCTTCAAATAAATGTCCTGAGTTTTGTGTAGTATTTTTGTCTATTTATTTATATTTTCAGCTCATGAATACTTCCCAAGAGAGTTGACTGTGTCATATAGAATTCAAAAGAAAGACTTGAGCTCCCTATTTGATAAAAATATGACAATAAAAAAAAGCAATATAATCTGGCAAAATGGCATTTTTTTTTTCTGCCTAAAAACTTTGACACATGGAAAGTATTTAAAATAGGTGATTATCATTATCATTTGATCATAATTATTCATAATTTACTTATTATTATATAACTAACATTTAGCTACTTTACATGTTGCCATCTTATATGGGCATGCTAAAGTCTATAATTATGTTTGGTTCTTTTATTTTCTCTTTTACTGCCGACAATTATTATGTACATGCATTGATACTAAATTCCTTATTCAGAAAGTGACATAACTGCCAAATTTTCATGCTAAAACTTAATATTAACAAAAAATTCCCTGTATGTTCAAATAATATTTAACCTAATTTGCTGCTCCTTATATATGTTAATGGTGCCATTCCTGCAGTTTTTAATGCAGGGATTGCATGGTATATACTTCATCATCCCTTTAATTTCCAATTTTAGAATTTTAACACTTTCATATGTACTTTCATAATTCATATGTTAATAATGGTTAATAATTCATTTCTTTCATGTACCTTGAACTCACTATATTATTCTTCATTCGTTTTCTTTCGCAATTTTTAATTTGTTAATATAATCTGGAAGTTGAGAACCATATTATGGTTCCCATAAATATATTTCGTATTGTGTTTTCTGGTATTTTTTAAATTTCCATGTTGAAATTTATTATTTATAATTAAATTAAAACAGTTATTTTTATAGTCATGGCTTGTCTTGTCCATATGTTAGTGTGTTTTTAGTACAAACTCACCATTTGTGTGATTGTTCCTAACACATAAAAACTGCCATATAGAATTGTTGAAAGAAAACTTTTATTATTTGAAATGTTCTACTGCTAGCACTGTTGTCTTAGGTCATTTATTGATGCAAAAGTAAAGTTGAAAGAGAACATGATCTTTGTTCAGTTACAGGTTATTTGATATTTCTCTGGCTGTGTTGGGCGAAGTGGCTGAGCACCAGGGAAGCATTCTTTTTCTTGCTTTGTGTTTGACCTCAGTTTTACTCTATGAAAAAAGTGCGGCTGTGTCTGGTACATTCCCTGGTACTACAATTTTCCATGTCACTGAAAAGCTTCTAGAAAAGTTCATTAACCTGGTTTTCTGTTTGTTTTACAACCTTTCTCCTTAGGTCTTCCAACACACTGTTGGGTGACTGTAATGAATCTGTAGTACCAAAGGCAGTTTCAAGTGACCTATTTCCTGATTTACTTTTTGTCTACCATGGATTTTTTGCAGCAGGAGAATATTTAGATTTCTGGCAAACACCTTTTTATCTTTTGTCACACCCCTCATGTCACTAAAGTTTCAGCACAGCTATAGTATAAAGTTTTGAACATTATGCCCCGCAACCCAGTTCAGGCACCCTCTACAGAGTCTCTAAACTTTTCTGTCTCAGGTTTTCCTCTAAAGCTTAAGAAAGGACACTGAGACATCAAAACACAACATTCATACTCGTGGGGGGAAAATTATCAACAAATAGTAAAAGAGGTTGAAAGATAAATGCCCAGCTTCCAATCCCTTGTAGAGATGATTTTTATGGTCATTCTGGAAGGTTGTCTTACATTTTTGGTTTTCTTCCTTCTATGTCCCACTGATGTCATTTTTTCCTCCCATTCTATGGGATTTACTCCCAAATACATTGCTAGTTGTCAGGTTTAAGTGTCAGGCACTGCTTCTGAAAGAACGTAAATTACAACATGTCCTTCCAGTTTTTTTTTATTTTAATATCTGTAATGTCATGCTATGTTCTTGTGGAAGAGAGTTTTGAGTGAGGCTTTATCATCTCCCTTCATTATAGTACTGAATGTACTCTACCTAGCAGAAATTCACTGATGTTTCTGTCATGTAATGGAAATGAAGGCATATTTTGAAAAATCATTCTTACTTTCAATGTGGTCATATTTAATATAAAAATATAAATGGTGGAAAATTCTTCCACACAAGATGGAGTAACAGATATAGACTTACCCACCATCCTTAAATAACCAAAAAGCTGAAAAAAGACACAGAGCAATGTTTTTAGATATTTGATAACAGGTAGTGTCGAGTAATGATCCTTGAGGGAAGTATGAAAGTCCTATAATTGTTTCTTGCTTAATGCCTGGAGAGAGGGTTCACTGGGCAGAGCCAGTAGAATTTGAGCTGGGGAGATGCAGTTGGAGGTTAAAGGAGGCCAAAATAACAACAATTCACAAGGCAGAATACAAGAAAGGAGAAACTTGCACAGAGAGAGAGAGGGACCACCAGAGACCTTCAAAGTGTCCTTTCCAGCAGAGTGATTATCAGCACATGGATGTGAAGAAACTAACTGAGATGGGGCAATAATGTAAGGAGGAGAAATAAATGAAGTAATATTGGAAAGAAAAAATAAGACTGACACTATTTAAAAGTGACATGATTGTCTCCACAGAGAATCTCTATGAACCTACAAACAATACGTGATTACAAGCAAACACAACTAATAAGTGAATTTAGGAAAGTTGGAGGATACAAGGTCAATATACAAAAATCAGTTGTATTTTTAAATACTAGCAATGAACAATCAGAAATTAAAACTTTAAAAATAAAACTATTTGCAATGGCACCAGGAAACACAAAATGCTAGGTATACATCAAAGAAATGTGTGCATGAACTATATGTTGACAACTACAAAACACTGATGAAAGAAACCAAAGCAGACCTAAAGAAACAGAAAGATGGCCAGGTGTGGTGGCTCACACCTGTAATCCCAGCACTTTGGGAGGCCCAGAAGGGCGGATCAACTGAGGTCAGGAGTTCCGAGGTCAGCCTGGCCAACATGGCAAAATCCCATCTCTACTAAAAGTACAAAAATTAGCCAGGCATGGTGGTGGACGCCTGTAATCCCAGCTACTCAGGAGGCTGAGGCAGAAGAATTGCTTGAACCTGGGAGGTGGAGGTTGCCATGAGCTGAGATAGCGCCACTGCACTTCAGCCTGGGCGACAAGAGAGACACTCCATCTAAACAACAACAACAACAAAAAGAAATTGAAAGATATGTCATACTATGGATTGGAAGACTCACTCACTGTACAAAGATGTAAATTTTTCAAAAAATGTTATATGTTGTCAATGAAATTCAAAAGAAATAACAGCACAATTTTAGCATAAATTGAGACTTTGATTCTGATTTACATGAAAAGCACCTAAATTAAATTAGTCAAAACAATTTTGAAAGAGAAAGAAAAGGTTGTAAAGCTCACACTATAAATTCATAGTTAAGACAGCACAGTATGAGTAAAAAGATAGGCATATTAATAAATGGAACAGAATAGAGAGTCCAAAATAGACCTAGACATATAAGGGCAATTAACTAATTATGAAAGTGAAAAGAAAACTCAATGAAAGGAGAGGTTTTTTTTCAACAAATTGTTTGGGTACAACTACGATTCCACATTAAAAAGTGCCCTAGACATTATCCATTGTGTCACTATTATTCAATTTAACATGGTATACTTTCACAACTTTCTAAGCTTTGTTATAAGAACAGATATAGGTTTCTCATTTTAATTATTTTATCAACAATTTTTAATATCAAAATATGTATTATAATGTAAGGATCGGCATGGACAGTTATACATTACCAGTGGAGACAGACCAAGCTTACGAAGTCAATTTGGTGAAATTAATGGTACTGCACTGATATCCAAAATGCCCTTGTGACTTTTCTCATTACACCCCTACTTTTTAAACTATTCCTTTCTGGAATTCAGCCAGTGCAATTTGTTCCAACTGTTCAAATTGTAGAGAAATAAATCATATAAATTATTACAAACAAATTTCTTCCTTTTACTTACTACACCTCATCTCCCCTACAGGAAATAGTGCAAACAGAGGTCATTGTCATTAGAAATAATTATGTTACACTCTACGTGCTGTTATCAGATTCTTCTCATTTATTCCGAACAGAGAAGCAGCTTTTTTTATTATTATTATCTTTACAGGAAATATTGCAATTTCATTTATTATTCAATATCTTTATTCTGAATGTGGCTATTTAAACACATATATTTCAAATAGTAGAGTTTCAATCTATTAAGTTAGAGTTTCAATATAGAGTTTCAATCTAACTATCTTTATTATTTGAAAATGTATGTGTTTAACTGGTCACATATAGAATAATAAACTCATTTAAGTGTTTGAGTCATATTATCTTGGGTGAGACATGGTGAGGCCAGAAGCAGTTGGAGAGAGAGAGAGTTTTGCAGTTTTATCAAGCTCAGTTCCCTGGGAAAACACAGCACACCAGGCAGGGCAGGGTAACTCAGGAGGCACCATGGTCCACCAGAAGGCAGAAGGAGAAAGTGGAACTGGGGGCAAATGCCTTCATTATGGGTCTCTCAAGAAGGAATGGGCCAGGCAAAGAAGGGTTTAAACCCCCGCAAAATTCATCTTTACTGTGACTGTTAGAGCATATGATTTGGTACTATCTAAATCTCCAGATGCATTTAGGTGAGCCAGGGTTTACTTGGGAACATGTAGCGAACGTTTTGTACATGTTAGAACACTGATTTACAGAAACGAAAAGTGTGTTTATTACATGAAGCCCAGGAGATAATAGGAAAAAACTAAAATAGTATTTGGATGAGTATTATTTATATACTATAGCAAGTTCAATAGCGAAAGTTTAATTTCTACATTTTCAGCTGCTTGCCTTTTGATTTGCTTTATAATCTTCAGATTATAATGTTGATGCTATAGGATTGACAACATACATGAATAAAACTCTATGTATTTTTGTGTTCATGTTTTAAAATTAACATCTGCATGCAAAGAAAGTCTCTGAGTAGATAATATTAAAATATACAATGTTTAAGATGATCATGTCTGGGGGAAAAAACATCGTAATAGAGCTCATCACAATAGATGCATGCTGACTGATGTCTTAAAAATCAATAACCTAATAATATCAGAATCTTTTAAAAGTAAGCAAAGATGCCATACCAATTTGGCTTATAGCTTTTTAAATTAAATATTAAACACTCCCAAGTTAATCTTTACAAATGAAATCTTAACTTGTGTTCAGCATAATAATAAGAGTGAAAGGTAATAACATCTAATATGAACAATACCTATATTGACTAATATATATAAATATGTGATTACAACCTTGATCATGCAATGCAAAATATCTAAAAAATTTTATGCACAGTTTCTAAGAGTGAGTTTGAGAAGAAACAGAGTTATAATAATTGTTAATTATTTAGACTTATCCAGGAACTTAATTAACTCTACATTTTATGTTCTATAGTTTTGTTTTTTAGTATATAATAGGCAGTTAGTCCAAATTTTCAGAAAAGCTGAATAAAATATGATTAAAAAAGAAGAAAGCCAAAGAAAGACAAACGTAGTGTCTGTATAGCCCTTTCTCCTCCCTCCCTATTTCTATGCAAATAAGCTCTAACTACCTTAGCAGGTCACCTGTAAGCCTGGCAGAAACAGAAGAGGCCTCCTGCATCCTCCCTTCTTTACTTTCTGCAATATCCACATTACTAGCTCATCACTCCCCACTCTTTTTGACACACAGTGTCTCTATCACAGGTACTTTAAGCCTGGCGGAAACAGAGGAGGCCTCCTGCATCCTCTCTTCCGTACTTTCCACAATATCCACATTACTAGGGCCAGCAGGACATGACTCATGTAACAGTATGGACATTTGGGGTTTTTCCTACAGTGACAGGCACTCACAGACAAGAGAATTTTCCATATGTCCAAGTATGATATATATTTTTAAAAGACATGGAAAGAATGCCTAAAAGTTTGTATTATTGTGAATGGGAATACAATTTGCAATTTCATACCTTTCATTGTGTTATAAATTATTTTGCTCTTTTACTATACTTGTTTACCATAACATTGTGTTATAAATTATTTTGTTCTTTTACTATACTTTTGTACTTTTACTATACTCTGTTCTACTAATACTAGAAAAATTATATTTTGGAGAAAGAACAAAGTTAAGTTTATTATAATAAATGTGTACCAGTGCAAAATTTGCAAGAACATAAAATTGCGAATAAGGTGTTCTTTTTCAGCTAGGCACCTGGAAACACAGCTAATACATCTTCCCCTCACAGGACTGCTGAGCTCAATGCATTTGAACTTCCTTCTTTTCACCTCAGATTAATCCCAGAGTTCTCAAGCAGATGCTCACATGTTCTTCTAAGCCAGGCTGTTACCTAGACACGTTCTCATTTCTGCATATTTGCAGTCAACAAAACTCCCTAGAAAAGATTCACTTCTGCTGGAATCCATCATAAGATTCCCCATTCCCAGACATGACTGTTCAAAATACTAGGACAACAGAGATTGTGTGGAGAGGCAGAAGCTGTCTTCCCACAGCTATGATATTCATTGTCACCAAGATCCTCATAAGAAGATTCATTCTGGCCCAGAGTCATTGGAAGTGCCTCATGAACAACAGTTCAATTAGATTTTTTCCTCTAAATCGGTGAGAACTCCACAAGGAACAAAAACCATTCCAGAGAATAAATGTAAACACATGCTATTCTACTCCTTTCCTTCCTCCGAAGGATAGCACACCTGAACTAAAATATTTCTGATAATATAAGCCAATCTTTAAGTAATTTATGAATTTAGTATTTCTATAATACTAATAACTATGGTAGAACAGCATGAGAATAAAAAGAAAGCCAAAGTCTAAACATTAAAAAAAAATCAAATTCCAACTGTGGTTAAACCAATATAATTTTGAATAGTCTGAATTGGAATTCCTAGCTTGTATTCCTTACGCTACACGTCGCTCTTATTTCATGTACTTTAAAACCATTTCCCTCCCTATGGCTCTCTGTAGCTTTTGCTAAGTAAAACTTTGTCTTATTTGGGATCTTATCCTCTTTCTTCTTTGCAGAAGCTTCTGCCCACACACATTTTTGGCATTCCTGACCTTAGAAATGGGCCAGGAATTTCTCAAGTAGTTCATGTGAGATCGGGAAAGAATGAGATGTGTTTCAAACACAGCCCAAATAGCACAAGTACACAGAAAATACACACACGCGCGCGCACACACACATACACACACACATCCCACTCCACAAAATACTGGTTTTATCATTTTAAGTGCCTTATATGGCATATATACTGCAGTCTTTCACTCATCTGTTCAAAGGACAGGTGAGTAGGGATATATTTTTGTTTTCCATGAATCTATATAGAGGATAAAATAAACAAATTAAATGAGAAAAGAAACTCTAAGAAAGACCTATACTCTTAGCAGCTGGGCAAGTGTTGAAGTTACTTTCGTTCCTATGAGAGATAAATTTGAGGACTGCAAGTTTTTAATCCAGGAAAATTGCATTTACAAAGTGACCAGCGAAGCATACATTAGTCTCTTTCTCTCAAAGTTGAGGATAAACACTCTGAGAGGTTAAATTACTTGCTCAAATTTAAACCAATCAAAACTACTAGCAAACGCAAGCCTCTGAACTTAAACTTAGTCTTTTAAAAACCAATCTTCATCTCATGTACTAAAATGCAGCACCTTTATTGCTGAAGTTGTTTAAAGTCTTTTTAGGTCAATTTTTCCCTAGATAAAATTTAAAGAAATTAAATCTTTTCTGATCTTTGAATGTGTAGCTGGTTATGCTACCAATGGGTTTGCTTATAGGGATTAAATTTGTAGTTTTTTAATCTCTTAGAACAGTTAAGTACCAGCTAATTCACAGCATAGTCCAAAACAGAAATTTAGCCTAGACTTAATCAAGGATAGCTTTCTTTAGGAGGATTAATCTCATTAGAATCTCTCCATGTAGGCTCTGTTGGTCAGGCTTTTAAATAAATAACTAGGCAGTAAAGAAGATGGGAATAGCATGACTTATTGTATTTGAAAGTTTCCAAAAGAGAAGAAACTTACCCTCTATAGAATAATTGGTCACCAGAGACTCCAGTGGTCAACTAAACCAGTCAATTAACCTAGGAGGTAAGTAGACTTGTAAACTAAAATATCCAATTTCTAAGAACTTTAACCCTTTGGGTGTGGATAAATGAAACATGAAGGCCTGGTTACAAGAGAGTAACACTAGAAATTGATTTTGTTTTCTCTACAGAAAGCACTACAGCAATGATTCTACCAACTGTATTTGTTTCATTCTCTAGGCCCTGACCTTAGGGACATCAATAGCTTAACCACTGTGTTTTTGTTTGTTCTTTGTTTTGATTTTATAAATCTCAGGTGCAGAGCCTAGAGTTAATCAAATTCCAAAGCTGTGCACATTATCATTGGAATCAATGTCAGTCTCCTATTGTTTTATTTTAATTACGACTCTGTCTTCTTATTTTCACTCCCATTTGTGCATATGAATATTAATTTAAGAAAACATTTTTCTGTTACTGATTTTATGCTTGCTTTTGCTTAATTTTACCTGGAACTGTGTATTTTAAGATTCACTCCTATTGTTTTGTGTGTATCTTAAACATTGTTTTTAACTGCTTTGTATTTTTTTTATACATAGCGACCATTTTTCACTTGTGCACAAACTGTCAAGGAATCAAACATTCCTTGAACAGTGATTACTGCAGCTGTTTGGTAGGTCTACCATTCTTCTATAGATTTGTCCAGTAAAGAGAGGACACAATAAGCTCAAATGGATTGATACTGTTTCTACACACACACACACACACACACACACAGCTTTAGCAAAATCAGCATGGTACCAGTTACTGTAACCCACAATTCTCACTGAAGTGGAGAAGCCAGATGACAGATAACACAAGCAGTGGGCCACTTTGTCATGGAGGATCAACTTCTAGGCTATAATTAGGCGGCCTTATAGCCTCCAGATGTACCTAAAGGCCAATGGCAAAGTGACAAACTACATGCTTCACTAGAACCAGGAAGGTGGGTAAGAAACTGAGTTTCCTGCAAAATAGGGTACATTTCCATTAGGATAGAGAGGTGGATAAGAAAGGGCCTTGGAGAGCTGGGCACGATGGCTCATGCCTGTTATCCAAGAATTTTGGGAGGCCAAGGTGGGTGGATCACTTAGGTCAGGAGTTCAAGACCAGCGTGACAAACATGGTGAAACCCCATCTCTACTAAAAATACAGAAATTAGCTGGCTGTGTTGGTGCACGCCTGTGGTCCCAGCTGCTCAGGAGGCTGGGGCAGGAGAATGTCTTGAACGCGGGAGACAGAGATTGCAGTGAGACGAGATCGTGCCATTGCACTCCAGCCTGGGCGATAGTGCGAGACTCCATCACACACACACACACACACAAGTAAATAAAATAAGGGCCTTGAAGGCAACTTCTCACAACACTGCGTGTCACTGCCTATCTTTCTATGTTCTGGAGAAGACCAAAGGGCATTCTGCTAAGGTGTGACTTAGACTATGGTTGAGCCTTGTCAACACCATCTATGTGGAGAAATGCAAGTTCAATAGGTTGACATGGCAGAGCTGTTCACCTATACCCTCCTACTGATAGATGCCCAACCTGCCTAGAGCTTGTCACATTTTTGCTTATGTCTCTTATTGCCATATGAGATTCTCCTTGGGAGAAGGTAAATACATATGTGTGTGTGTTTGTGTGTGTGTGTATTCTCTACATAGATACATGAATACATACATATATTGCACTGCAGAATGACTGTAGCAATTTACCTGCTCAGCATCACTATATAAAAGTTCTATGTCTCTGTCACACTCCTGCCTACACTTAGCATTGTGTAGATACCTAATTTTTACCAGTTTTACAGGGGTAAAATAATTTGCATCATCATTAATTACTAATGACTTTGTATGTCTCTTTAAATGCTTATTAACCTGTGTGTCCCCAAGAGCCCCATTTTATTCCATTGAGTTATAATTTTCTGTGCCAATATCAGACATTATTTCCTGTGGCTTTGTCTTCCAATAATATCAGGTTCCCTTCTTTATTCCTCTTTCATAAGGTTGAATTTTCTCTTGAAAAATAGTTTCTTCAGGTTCTACCTCTAACCCCTCACTCCCTAGGTGATGCAAATATGTTCAAGGAACAAACGAGACAGATGTCCAACTCATGTATTCAGCATCATTCTCATAATCTACATGAAGGTAAATATTTACAATCTCAAAATACAAAGTCGGTTATGATTCTCCTGTTATTCCCCATCCTAAACATGGCCAATCCTCAGTCCTTATGTTAGTAAACGAAAATTCTACACTTATAGTTCCCAAGGCAAAACTTCAGAGTTATCCTTGGCTTCCCTCTCTCTCTCACAACACACAATTGTTTCATCAGCAATCCCATTAGTTTCACGCTCTCCCAGGTATACAACAAAATCCCTATAATCCATGGTGACCATGTTCAGCTGATCTCTTAAATTTTAGTTTTGTGAAAATTGAGAAATAATTGTTCTAGTACTTTATTTTATTCCTGTTGATTAAGTCTTCGCTATTCAATTCTAAACAGAAGATAATTGATTATATTTAAGAAAGTTCAAATGGATTTCTCTTTAAAATCAGGAGAAAGACAAAGATATTAACTATTAACACAATGATTTAATATTTTATCTGTGGTTTTGATAAATGTGAGGAAATAAAATAATAATAGTAATAATAATGGCTATAAATCTTGAAAGAAAAAATTATCATTATTCATATATATTATCACCTAATTAGAAAAAACAGCAGGTTCTATAGACTAATAGTAAATATCAGCGATGAGAACCTTGCTGGAGCTTCTCAATGCTAGGCAATTGGATAACTGAAGACCCCAATTGTGAGGGATCCAGACTTGTGTCCTTTCCACTGGCCAATCTTTTTAAATTATGGAGGTTTTCTTAAAATTAAAGTTAATTTATTTACGCAATTGGATATCCATTGAGAGAAAGAGGGAAATATAAAGGAAGAATCCAAAACTGTGCCCTAAGGCATTCAAACATTTAGAAGCAGTGAATACGATACGAAACCCAAAACAAAATAATCTAAAATCAAGTACCCCCAAATTTAAAAGAAAATCACTTGAGTGTGTTCCAAGAAACAAGAAAAAGATAAAGTATTTCTTTTTGTGTGTTTGTTGTTGTTGCTGGTATTGTTCTTGTGTGTGTGTGTGTGTGTGAGTGTGTGTGGTGTTTTTGTTTTTGTTTGAGACAGGTTCTCCATCTGTCACCCAGACTAGAGGGCAGAGATGTAATCGTGGCTCTTTGCAGCCTCGACCTCCTAAGCACAAGCAATCCTCCCACCTCAGCCTCCAGAGTAGCTAAGATTACAGGCAGCTGCCACCATGCTCAGCTAATTTTTCTATTTTTTATACAGATGGGGTTTTACCATGTTGCCCAAGCTGGTCTCAAACTCCTGAACTCAAGCGATCTGCTTGCCTTGGGCTACCAAGGTGCTAGGATTACAGGCATGAGCCACCTCACCCAACCCCAATATGTCATATGTTACTTCTGAGACCGAGAAAATGAAGACTGAGGATTGACTTTGGATTTGTTACCCTTGATAACACTGGCAACTTTAACAACAGCCATTTTTTTTTTGAGATGGAGTCTCACTCTGTCACCCAGCCTAGAGTTCAGTGGTGCAATCTCGGCTCACTGCAATCTCCACCTCCTGGGTTCAAGCAATTTTCCTGCCCCAGTCTCCTGTGTAACTGTGACTACAGGCATGCACCACCACGCCCAGCTAATTTTTGTATTGTTAGTAGAGACGGGATTCCACCATGTTGGCCAGGATGGTCTCCATCTCTTGACCTCGTGATCCGCCCGCCTTGGCCTCCCAAAGTGCTGGGATTATAGGCATGAGCCACCACGCCCAGTCAACAATAGCCATTTTTGTTGATGGTGAAATAAAAAAAATCTAATTGAAGAAATAATGGAGGATTGGAAAATTACCCACATAAAGTATACTCAACTGCTTTGATAAATCTGGTTTCTTCATTTGTTTGTTTCTATAATGAGATAAAGACCAGTTTATTTATTGGCTAATGAGCACAGCATGGTAAATAGGAAAAGGGAATTTTGATATGCAGGAGATATTAAACAGGAAGAGTGGAGTTATATCCTTGTGGTAGACTATTTTCTCTGAGAAGTAGACACTGAACTATGTATTTTCACACAGGAAGCATATTGGGAAGTGCCCTCAGGATGAAGCCTGTGGGCAGGGCAGGCCTCATGAGTGTGCTGTGGGGCACAGGTCTCCACGTTTAGAATGGTTTCACTTTTGGTTTAATGCTCTGTTGTCAGAATGTTGATTTTTTAAATTATTTTGGACCAACGGATCCCCCGGTTTCAATTTTCACTGAAATCTAAAATTTACGTAGTCATTCCTATCTATGGGGGAGCCATAAATCCAAAGCCAGTCAAACAAGGAACTCCACATTTATGGTTACTGTTCACAATTGTCTAGCATTGGAGTGAGGGATCCCAGACTTGTATTCCCTACATTATCCAATCTTTGTAAGCTGGCTGCCCAGAAAAAGGTGCACAGCCTTGGGCATGACAGCTCTCTTTAGAACAGGGAAAATCCTAGACAGAGACACAGATAAGGGATGTTCACCATAAGACTAACAGCCACTGGAGAAGAGTGCTTCAGTCTTGGAGGATGAAGGTAGCAATCAGTGCATCACAATCCTTGAATAGACGACAGTGCACAAATATGGTGCACAAGGTAGTGGCCTTGACTGTGAGTACAGAGAGTTCCACATGGTAACAGCAGAGAAGTCAATGATATATGCCAGAAGATAGGTGGAGCTGGAGGATGCAGTTTGTGGAAGATACTTTTTTTTTTTTTTTTTCCTGATTACTTCTATGTATTCAGTAAAATAGCAAACAAGGTCATCAACTAGCAGTAGGATGGTGAGTTGGATTTAGAATTTAGGCATGAACAGCACCAAAAACACAGGAGAGGTATACTAGATCAATCTTGAAAGCGTAATATTATTCTAATAGAATTTATACAAACGGTGGGTAACAAATACTGGGTAAATGTTTTTTGAGAAGAAGATGTAAAGAGAAAAATTTTTACAACTCTACAAAAGCTTAAATGAGCTTAAGAAATGCATAAGATTTCACACCGAAAAGTCTGCTGAATTAATAAAAATGATAAATAACAAAAAACTCTAACATACACTTGTGCAATTGCTATGCCTCAAAAAGAAGATAAAATCATAAAAGCATAGAGGGAGAAAGAAATAAAAGATCACTAACAAAGAGACTGAAAATAGAGAAGGTATAACTTTCTAATTAGCATCATAAAATTCAAAAGGATGTAGGACCAGTGCTTTAGATTTCTGGGGGAATGTTTTAAAATTGCATATTCAGAGATGCTTTTAATCAGTGAAAGCAAAACAAATGCATTATCAAAATGTTCAATTACTAAGATATTTTTCCTCCCATAATAACTGTCATGGAAACTACTTAAGAAAAACTTGCAGTGAAGCAATGGAGAAGCTGGGTGTAGTGGCCCAAGCCTGTAATCCTAGCATTTTGGGAGGCTGAGTCAGGAGGATTGCTTGAGCTCAGGAGTTTGAGACCAGCTGGGCAACATAGTGAGACTTCATCTATATCTTTTTTTTTAAATAATAAATGCATAAGTAAGATAAGGGCAAACTCTAAGAATGCGGAAGCCATAAGGCTCAGGAAACAGAGATTCTAAACCCAGAGTACATCCCAGCATGACAGCAAAAAAAAAGAAGCCTGAGAACTACAATTTGGGAGCAAGAGTTCAAAGAATTCTAGGAGAAATATACTTTGGTTAAAAAAAGAATTAATTAATTGCCATAATTGATGCTGTTATTGGAAACCTGAGGAGTAATAAAAATGTGAACATTCACTATTCTTTTATGATAAAAATATTTAAAAGCCTGAGGGGAAAAAAAAACTCTATAAAAAGTGTTTCAAATATGAAGCAAATTATTATAGGACACATTTGAGCAGCTGGAGGTCAAATGAATTCATGTGACTTTAATGGTAAGGACAATTTGCACTGACATGCTCGGATACCTTGTATTTCCAATCCA
>NW_012108097.1:248801-250547 GCF_000951045.1 Mandrillus leucophaeus
ATGTTTTTTGAGAAGAAGATGTAAAGAGAAAAATTTTTACAACTCTACAAAAGCTTAAATGAGCTTAAGAAATGCATAAGATTTCACACCGAAAAGTCTGCTGAATTAATAAAAATGATAAATAACAAAAAACTCTAACACACACTTGTGCAATTGCTATGCCTCAAAAAGAAGATAAAATCATAAAAGCATAGAGGGAGAAAGAAATAAAAGATCACTAACAAAGAGACTGAAAATAGAGAAGGTATAACTTTCTAATTAGCATCATAAAATTCAAAAGGATGTAGGACCAGTGCTTTAGATTTCTGGGGGAATGTTTTAAAATTGCATATTCAGAGATGTTTTTAATCAGTGAAAGCAAAACAAATGCATTATCAAAATGTTCAATTACTAAGATATTTTTCCTCCCATAATAACTGCCATGGAAACTACTTAAGAAAAACTTGCAGTGAAGCAATGGAGAAGCTGGGTGTAGTGGCCCAAGCCTGTAATCCTAGCATTTTGGGAGGCTGAGTCAGGAGGATTGCTTGAGCTCAGGAGTTTGAGACCAGCTGGGCAACATAGTGAGACTTCATCTATATCTTTTTTTTAAAATAATAAATGCATAAGTAAGATAAGGGCAAACTCTAAGAATGCAGAAGCCATAAGGCTCAGGAAACAGAGATGCTAAACCCAGAGTACATCCCAGAATGACAGCAAAAAAAAAAAACCCGAAAAACAAAAATTGGGAACAAAAAGTCAAAAAAATCCAAGAAAAAAAAAACTTGGGTAAAAAAAGAATTAATTAATTGCCATAATTGATGCTGTTATTGGAAACCTGAGGAGTAATAAAAAAGGGAAAAATCAACAATCCTTTAAGAAAAAAAAAATTAAAAACCCGAAGGGAAAAAAAAACTCTATAAAAAGTGTTTCAAATATGAAGCAAATTATTATAGGACACATTTGAGCAGCTGGAGGTCAAATGAATTCATGTGACTTTAATGGTAAGGACAATTTGCACTGACATGCTCGGATACCTTGTATTTCCAATCCATGTAAAGCAGAGAAGGAAATATAATCTTAAAATATTATCTGATTTCTCAGCCATAATTAATCAATTAACAATTACAATCTTAACTCTTAAATATTTTTAATTTTTAGAATCAAATGGTGACAATACAAATGTAACTAGAATTATTAATGAGAATATCAACCTGACATATCTTGATAACATAAAAGTAATGGTATAGCTGACAAAGCGAGGAGGCACCAAAAAGTACAAGTGGAAGAGGGGATTGGAATGTGAATACTTACAGGGTGGTGAGTTAGAAGACAGATCAAGATAAGAAAAAGAATGTAAAAAACCCATGTAACAAACGACTATATGAATGGAAAATTGAATATGGAAACATTTTAAGGAAGATAACTCATCTACATATGGAAAAATCAATGAATACATGAAATCAATGAAAAATAAAAATCAAATAAATGATTATTTGGAGTTATCTCAGTGATAGGAGGTAAAAATCTATTCTGAATAATGATAATTTCAAGGAAGGTGAGGAGGACAGGTCTTCTGTAATCCATAAATTATGATGGATAGTCATAACATTTACTTATATCATATTGATAAAATAGTTTTAAATTAATTAATAAACAGTAAAGAAGAAAATATATAATAAAAACATGAGATAATTATAAATTACGATGTAGAAGGATGCTTTGATGTGTTGTTGAGTAAAAAAAAAGGAAGTTATAGAAAATAAC
>NW_012108097.1:251377-254951 GCF_000951045.1 Mandrillus leucophaeus
ACTGTTCATTTCGATTGTTCTTTGCAGTTAGTTTTTCCCTGCCCATTAGATGAAGTTGAGGACATGTCCAATAGATTTTATGGTCACTATTAGTGAGTGTACTAGTCTGCTCAGGCTGCCATAATAATATACCACAGACTGGGTGCTTAAACAGCAAAAATGTATTTTCTCCTAGTTCTGGAGGCTGGAAGTTCAAGACCAAGGTGGGAGCAGTTTCAGTTTTGGTGAGGGCTCACTTTCTGGATTTCAGACAGCAGACTTCTCCCTATGTCCTCACTTAGCCTGTCTTCTGTGCACGTATGCCCCTAATGTTTCTTCCTCCTGTTACAAATACAACAGTCCTATTGGTTTAGGATGTTAGCCTTACATTCTCCTTTAAGTTTAACTATCCCCTTAAGAGCCCATCTCCAAATGCAGTCAACTGGGGGTTTGAGCTTCACAATATGAATTTTAGGTGCATACGATTCAGTCCATAACAAAAACTCAAGACTCTTCCAGACACTTTTATGATAAGAATATCTCATGTCAATAATTAAATGTTGATAAAAATCGCAGGTAAGTAATTAAAATGCCAAGTCAGTTCCTAGTTGGTACTTAGCAATGAGCAAGTGGTGTCTTCCCCTTGTTTATTTTAACCACTCAGATCTTCTACTTCTCCTTTTCATTTCATTTATACAATTTTATTTGTATAATTATTATGGGTACATAATAAGGGTATATATTTCTGAAGTACAAGCAATGACTTGATATAGGCATACAATGTGTAATAATCATATCAGGGTAACTGAGGTATTCATCAAGATGAATACAAATGTGAACCTTGTAAAGAAATGCATCTTAATATTGTTATAAATAATGTACAGTTCTATAATTAGAGTTTTCTGCTTATTTATTTCAAGGAACATTATATATCTAGGAAATGAGAATTTTGTCCTTCAGTTGTTGCCTGTCTGGACCAGTGCTTGGATACAGATTACTGCCAATTATACATGTAATGGAGTGCATTTGCGGTTATTACCAGATTAAGATTTGTCATTACAGTTCGTAAATGACCAATTTCCCTTCACAATTGTGTAGTAATTATTGTCAAAATGGAACATCAACATAACCACTTAAACACATTGTATTTTTTTCCTTTTCACAGAAAACAAATGATCTTTAAAATCAGCTATTAACATGGCTAATGAACACTTTGCACAACATAAAGATCCCCTGAATTTCCCTCCAGACTAATCTCATTAAGTCCAAAGCATAACACAAGTTACATATCCAAGTTATGATCTACCAGCAAACTTTCTAGATAGAAGGCCTGTCAAGAAACAGTTAAGAAAAGAAAACAGATTTCTTAACTAAACTTAAACACTTTCTCCTCTATATTCAATAAGTTACCAGGCTCTGTCTATTATTTTTTTCTTTCCTGTCTTCCCCATTCCTGCTGTTAGCACATCTCTCATGCCATCATCTTCTCTAGAGTAAAAAAAGACTCCTAATTTTTTTCCATATGCTCAGTCTTTCTCTATTCAGTTACAGATTGTGCTAAATAAAACATAAACTTTATGACCTTAAATATCTTCTCATTAAAAATTTCCCAGTAGTTCCTGGAAAGTATTACCAAACTACTGCACTCACAAGACAGGATATTTATTTATTCATTCAAACAATGTTTATTAAACACCCTTCTTGGCTCGTTTTCTCTATAAATTTAATCTATGGTTAATTGTTGTGTTTATACATTACGATTAACATGTGGGCTTTTAAAAACAAACATGCTTTTATTCAGTGGTAAGATTTTAATCTGACCTAGTCCTGATCACCTCACTCTGCATTTCAGAATCTTTATTTATATTAAGAGACCCATAGTCTTTCCCAATGTGTGTGTCAAATGCTAAGGATATTTTCATGGCTACGTGTCATTACACAGATCTGTGTCAATGTTTTAAGTTAAGCTATGGCTCAGTGGTGACACAGCTATTTGCCCTACCCGCTTTCATTTGCTTTGGTAAAGTCATCCTCAAAAATCTAACTCACCCATGCTGTTTTGGCGGGCTCCAATTCTGCCATGAAAAAGGATAAAAATTTAGCAGGAGTCAATAGATCTCAACTTGTCCTCCTTTAATCTCTCCAATCACATTTTTTATAATAAACATTTTTAAAATGTTAGAAAAGTTTTAGGTTTACAGAATGATTGTGATGATTCTATAGAGAGTCTCCATATCACACATTTGATGTGGTCTATTAATAATATCTGTATATGAATATGGTCCGTTTCATCTGCATGTTCGTTGTATGATTTGGGGGATTTTTATGTGCATTTTTGAATGTTATGAATACAAGTTACCTATTAGATATGTGCTCTGTAATATTTTGTCTCAGTTTCTGGTTGGTTTTTACATTTTCTTGATGGTGTCTTTTAAAATCCAGCCTGCCTATTTTTTCTTCATGGATTTTGTTATTGTTCTTGTATTTATAAATTTATGGCCAAACTCAAGGTGATGGGATTTTTGGCCCAGTCTCTACCCTGTGACATCTACAAGATTTTCTTTCGATATCACTTTTCTCATCCTTAGGTGTGACACGAAGCTTAGACAGGGCGAGGATGAGGAGAATATTCTTTCCCCACAGCTCTACAACAAGGTTCTGGTGAAGTCTCTCGTCCTGGGGAGTAGGTCTGTGTTGTGGAGTAGATTCTGGGACTGTGTTCTAAAGATGACTCTTTCCCGACCACTGCCAGAGTCATAGAGGGCCTTTATAGGCTCCTAATCCTGGAATTTTGGTGGGATTCCTGAATCTCATGAAAGTATAGGACACTTCCTAAGACTGCAGCTTCCAGAGTTTCTCATTCTCAAGCTAGTCTGCGCTCAGCCTCCAGCAATTTGTCAGAATTTCATTTAAGTATTCCCTAAGTTCCAGCAGTTTGTGCTCCAGTGAAACAGATCTTGGCTGTGACGCTCTGGATTCTCCTGTCTCCAGATTTTGGTGTGGTAGTGTTCCCTGCAATTTCATTCTCACTGATTTTCCATTTTCCAGCTTTTTGTTTTTGTTCTGGTAAGGATAGGACTGACCGTTTCCCAAGCTCTTTACACGTTGGAGCTGAAAACAAAAGTCCATCATGTCACTTTTTAAACCTCTTTTTTTTTTTTTTTTTTTTTAAATCTGCTGTGAAGATACCCAATTTGGTAAGTACATGTTGCTGAGTTAGGGAGGATTAGGGTAAAATATATCTATAACGCTCTTATGTACTATGTTAATTAACTGAGCAGTTTACTAAAATCAGGTAAAATGGTATAACATTGCTTATTCTTAGAGCACATTGGGTAGTATTAATTCAAAAAACGTTTTACTTTAGACCTCATGTCCTTCAATGATAATCAGTCCATCTTCCAAATAAACTTGAAGATGTCAGCAACATAATCAATATAAACTGTAAGTAATATGATAATTACAGCATATTCCATTGTATTTTTGAGTATGCAATATTTTGGAGTCCATGTACTACACAAACCATCTATGTATATTATTGAAAGTAAGTTTTACTGCCTCTTCCCAAGAGAAATTAATTTTTGTTAATTTTTTT
>NW_012108097.1:261119-263111 GCF_000951045.1 Mandrillus leucophaeus
AAAGAAAGAAAAGAAAGAATATGTGAATTTAACCCACAGTCTTATGGAATACACCAGTGACGGGTCATCCCATAAATCATGTAAATTTTCCTTTTTTCTCACACCCCCGTAGCCATATAGATTTTCCAGGCTTCTTTTTAGCCATTCATTGTTTGATAAACTTATTATGTTTCACTTAATAAGAAATGTATTCATATGTTTTCAAAGTAAATACATATTAAAAGGCTTCTAGAAAAAAGTTTCCTTCTTGTTTCATCCCCTCTAACTTGTTTCTCACATTTCTTTCAAAATTATCTTGAATTTTATTTTTGTGTTCCCTTCTAATTTTATATGAAAATATAAGAAAATAAAAACATATTGTATTTTACCTTTCTTCCAAAAAGATAGTATATTATATATAATGTTCATCACCTTCTTTGTTTTGAAAAACTCCCAAACTACAGAAATGTGAAACATTAGTACAATAATCAACCACATGCCCTTTGGTTAGATGCATCAGTTGTTTTGTGCAATATTTGAAAAAGTTAATAGTGTTTTCATTAGAAAGCATTCCAGAATCATCTATTAAAACACAAAAAGGAGCAATCAAACGAATGACTAGCAAAATTTGCAAACAATTCCATGTTATGCAAGAATCTTTTGCATCCCTGTTATCTGAAAGTAAAGATTTGTCATTTTAATAATTTGTCATGTGTTTATCTAAGCGCTTCCACTGCTCAAAAATATACCACTCTCCTAGAGAGTGTCTACTTTTTTTTTTTGAAACAGTCTTGCCCTGTTATCCAAGCTGGAGTGTAATGGTGTGATCTTGGTTCACCGCAATTTCAGCCTCCCAGGTTCAAGAGATTCTCCTGCCTCAGCCTCCCGAGTACTGTGATTACAGGCACCCACCACCATGGCCAGCTAATTTTTTTTGTATTTTTAGTACAGATGGTTTCACCAGGTTGACCAGGCTAGTCTCAAACTCTTGACCTCATGATCCACCTGCCTCAGCCTCCCAAAGTGCCGGGATTACAGGTGTGAGCCACCATGCCCAGCAGATAGTATCTATTCTTATACCGAGAGTAGCACATTACAGAAGCCTTCAAGATAGCACTATTCAATTGACTTCCGTGAGGGATATTGTAGAATCCTTCCTCTGGGGCCTGAACATGTGATTTGTGTGATGTGTAACAGTTTATATGTTAGAACCCCGAACAGTATTTGTGTGTTGTGTCACAGTTTATATGTTGAAATCCAGAAGAGGACCTTCTTCTTTGTGTTTAATGACATAAATTAAAAAAAAAAAAAGTTTGTTTAGAAAAGGCAGGGTAATGCTTCCAATGTTAGAATGAGAATAACTCAAATTTAAGAAATAAATCAACATAAAATGAAAAAAGAGAATATAATTGAGTAAACTAATAAATTTCTTAAAGTATGAAAATGAAAGGAAAACTTTTTAAAAAGACAAAAAGATTTTTAACAATAAAGGATAATCAGAACTTCTGAAATTCAATGATAATGATATGTTATCATATAAACTAATAACCATAACAACACAAACAGCACATTTGAATCTACATGAATAATATGTGTTTTGTTTTCTAACTTTTCTACGTCAAATAGCAGATATTAATGGATCAATAATCTCAAAACTGGAAGAAATGTTATATTACCAGCGTTCTCCAGTGAAAAGGAACAAACAAGATGTTTTTATTTACAGAAAGATGTCTATTTTAAGAAATTGGCTCATGTGATTATAAAGGCTGGCAAGTCCAAAATCCACAGGGTGGACCAGCAGACAGGGGACCAAGTAAGAGTAAGGGAAAGATGCTGTGGTTAAAATGAAGAGGATGTCTAGGAAGCCAGCCTTTTGTTCTCTTCATGTCTTCAGCTGATTGGATGAGGCCTAGCCCCATTGTGGAAGGCAATCTGCTTTATTCAGAGTCCACTTATTTAAACATTAGTTGCATCCAAAACTACCCTCACAGGAATATGGAGACTACTGTTTGG
>NW_012108097.1:265046-267687 GCF_000951045.1 Mandrillus leucophaeus
TAGCGTCCATTAATATATTTTACAGCTTTGAGAATGATTTTATACTTTACTACAGCATGGTTAAAATCCCTAAATATTTAATAAATCATGTATTAGTGCACTGCAGTGTTTATACATTACTGAGAACTCCCATGTAGTCTATATTATAATACTCATTCAAACATAAGCATTTAAACATAACACAATCAAGCAAGCAACAGTTACATAAAATTAACGATAAATCTTGGCTAAAATTCAACAAAAAATTCAGTTATAGAGAAGATGCAGTTTGGCAAATGCAAAGCTGATATAAAGGAAATTGTTTCAAAATGTCACTTTAAAAAACATTTTATTTTGTAAATATCATCTGAACTGCTCAACTTGAATAGAGTATTATGGAAACCAAAGTTCTGGATAAAGAATGTAGTGCAACTTGTTAACAATTTAAATGAAAAGAATGTATTGTGTTTCTAATTTGAAAGGCAAGGGAAACTGTGCATTCTTACCTAGGGGTATTTGGCAGAATGACATCTTCTTGTGATTGACATTAATGGGAGTTTCACATGTGTATATGGGTGGAAAATCTCCCTAATTAGTGTTTTCCTCCCATACATTTCATTTCTCAAAAGGTTTAGTTGATGAGCTGTATCAGCAATACAGTTTTAGAAATGTTTACTAAGGAAAGAATGAATCATAAAAACATTTCTTCCTTTGCATTTAGAGAGAAATCCAATATAATTTCATGCATAATTAGAGTTTAAATGATACCATGAAAACACATACTACAAAAAAGTAAACATATACACTTCCCATCCCAGAACCGTAAGCCTTGGAATTTAAAATTATGCTCTATGTAGAGCTAAAAATTAAAATAGATAAATGATTAATGAATATAAGGAGAATCTTTACAACTTTCAACATTCATAGATCCATGAAACATCTTAAAATTAAGTGCCTGCCCTTAAAAGTATGAAATTATTTGAACTTGTTCTACAGAATTATTGTGCAAAAATTTTTTAAGAATTGTATGCATCAGATACATTTTAAATGATTTATATTTTATTAAAACATTTTATTTATTGGTTATTATTACCATGTCGTAGGTAGATTTTTAGATGTTAGAGTGCCACGTTCTTAGGTTTAGTCGATTTTTAAATCTCTACAAAGATTCATGTTATAATTATGTGGAAATTATTGAATATATTTGTATAGAAAATATCAATTGATGTTTTCATTTAAAAAATATATAAAATTATGAGACTTATTGGTAAGGTCTGGGTATTCCAGCACTTAATTGCTTTCATCCATTAATACCTGTTATATATTTCTTTATTTCCCTCTATAGCTGTCATTTTAACCACGAGAATCTTTTAAATTAATGACAAACTTAATATAATAGCTTCATACACAGCATATCTGTTTTAAACAGAATAATAGTCCTCTAAAGATGTTTACACTGTAACCCTGCAGGGGCTGGGCGCAGTGGCTCAAGCCTGTTTGTAATCCCAGCACTTTGGGAGGCTGAGGCAGGCAGACCACAAAGTCAGGAGATCGAGACCATCCTGGCCAACATGGTGAAACCTCGTCTCACTAAAAGTACAAAAATTAGCTGGGTGTGGTGGTGTCCCAGAGATGCTACATGAAAAAAACTCAACTTCCTACTCCTATCTTTGAATATGGAGGAAGTCATGAACCGAGGAATGTTTACAGACTCTACAAACAAGGAAAAGCAAGTAATTGAATCATCCCCCAGGGAATCCAGAAGGATCGTAGCCCTGACAACACTTTGTTTTTAGCACAGTGAGATCTACTTAAGACTTCTGACATCCAGAACTGTAAAGTTATAGGCTTGTGCTGTTTTAGGCCATCAAGCTTGAAAATTTGTTACAGCAGTAACAGGTAACTAATACAATATCCAAAATACAATTAATTCACCCAAACACAGTGACAGAACATGAATGCCAAAGCCCTCCTCCTTCTCCTTTCACACTTCACCTGATTTCAAGTTCATCTTTCTCCATCCCTTACACACTTATTTTTAGTCATATGCATTTTATAAATTTGTTCAGTTTGTTTGCTTTTTCATTCTCGTGCATTTCTGACAGCCAGGTTCTCTTCTTCATTCACCCAGATTAATGCAATGATGCCCTGAAAAATCTCCACGTTTTCTTTTTGAACCAAAAAGTTCCTCATATATCTTACAGAGCTGTAGGCTTTTCAAATAAAGATGTGATATTAAAATAGGTTTTATAAATCTTTGATGAATCTTAGCATATTTCCTGTAACATCTAATACAGTTACAGTAATCATGGTAACAGTTATTGTTTATCGGATGTTTCACTGAATAAATAATAGCCATCATTCTAAATATTTTACTTTCATCACTTAATTTTTCTTCTCAGTTATCTTATAGGGTATTTCTCCTTTGCATAAATGAAGACATTGAAGTTCAGAGTGAAATAATTAACCAAAAGTCATCCAGCTAAATAGCTGCACAACAATAGTTTAAAATTAAGAATATGTGAATTTAGGTCAGGCACAGCGGTTTATGCCTGTAATGCCAGCACTTTGGGAGGCTGCAGTGGGCAGATCAGGAGTTTAGGAGATTGAGACCATCCTGGCTAACATGGTGAAACTCTGTCTCTATTAAAAATACAAAAAA
>NW_012108097.1:268717-276401 GCF_000951045.1 Mandrillus leucophaeus
TTTTTTTTTTGAAACAGTCTTGCCCTGTTATCCAAGCTGGAGTGTAATGGTGTGATCTTGGTTCACCGCAATTTCAGCCTCCCAGGTTCAAGAGATTCTCCTGCCTCAGCCTCCCGAGTACTGTGATTACAGGCACCCACCACCATGGCCAGCTAATTTTTTTTGTATTTTTAGTACAGATGGTTTCACCAGGTTGACCAGGCTAGTCTCAAACTCTTGACCTCATGATCCACCTGCCTCAGCCTCCCAAAGTGCCGGGATTACAGGTGTGAGCCACCATGCCCAGCAGATAGTATCTATTCTTATACCGAGAGTAGCACATTACAGAAGCCTTCAAGATAGCACTATTCAATTGACTTCCGTGAGGGATATTGTAGAATCCTTCCTCTGGGGCCTGAACATGTGATTTGTGTGATGTGTAACAGTTTATATGTTAGAACCCCGAACAGTATTTGTGTGTTGTGTCACAGTTTATATGTTGAAATCCAGAAGAGGACCTTCTTCTTTGTGTTTAATGACATAAATTAAAAAAAAAAAAAGTTTGTTTAGAAAAGGCAGGGTAATGCTTCCAATGTTAGAATGAGAATAACTCAAATTTAAGAAATAAATCAACATAAAATGAAAAAAGAGAATATAATTGAGTAAACTAATAAATTTCTTAAAGTATGAAAATGAAAGGAAAACTTTTTAAAAAGACAAAAAGATTTTTAACAATAAAGGATAATCAGAACTTCTGAAATTCAATGATAATGATATGTTATCATATAAACTAATAACCATAACAACACAAACAGCACATTTGAATCTCCATGAATAATATGTGTTTTGTTTTCTAACTTTTCTACGTCAAATAGCAGATATTAATGGATCAATAATCTCAAAACTGGAAGAAATGTTATATTACCAGCGTTCTCCAGTGAAAAGGAACAAACAAGATGTTTTTATTTACAGAAAGATGTCTATTTTAAGAAATTGGCTCATGTGATTATAAAGGCTGGCAAGTCCAAAATCCACAGGGTGGACCAGCAGACAGGGGACCAAGTAAGAGTAAGGGAAAGATGCTGTGGTTAAAATGAAGAGGATGTCTAGGAAGCCAGCCTTTTGTTCTCTTCATGTCTTCAGCTGATTGGATGAGGCCTAGCCCCATTGTGGAAGGCAATCTGCTTTATTCAGAGTCCACTTATTTAAACATTAGTTGCATCCAAAACTACCCTCACAGGAATATGGAGACTACTGTTTGGCCACATATCCCAATACTGTGACCCAGCCAATTCAACACATAAAATCAAACATCACAAATGCATTGCACTTCATCTCATATTCGTATGTTATTTGATTATTGTTTCCATATGAAAGTAACTAGATGTTAAGTGAAGATCAAAATTAGCCTGGCTTGTACTAATTTATGAAATTGCATTAGACTTGTGAAATCAATAAGCACCATAGATTCAACAAAATACACACACACACACATATGCACTCACACGTACACACACACACACATATATATATACACACACACATATATATAGTGCCCCATTGTCTAGTCAAACAATAGATTAGATGTTGCTGTTTAGGTCTCTTTAAAATAAGATTAATACTTAAATGATTACCCTCCATAATATGGGTGGTCACACCCAGTTGAAGGCCTTAAGAGAAAAGACGGAGTTTCCATGAAAAGGAAAGAGTTCTGCCTCCAAGCTGACTTCTGACTCAGGAATGCAACATTAATTCTTGGAATTCCCAGCCTATTGGCCTGCCCTGCAGATTTCATACTTGGCAGCCTCACTAGCGTTTGAGCCAACTTCTTTAAATCTCTCTTTCCCTCTGTCCCTCTCTTTTGATATATCATAGGCACCAGAACATGTGTTTACAAGGATAAAGAAATAAAGACAGAGAAAAAGAGAAACATTACCAAGAAATATGAGACAATTACCATTTAAAATATAATTATCAGCATATTCTTTGATTGGCATCCTGTGACATTTTGTCAGAGAATAGTTGAATCCATTAAGAACTGTTCGGCTACAAGTGACACAAAAGTAAAAAACTGTGGCTAAAAACATATTAGTACATTTTTAACATTTAACAAGAAGCCTGCAATTGAGTATTTAAAGGCTATTGTGTCAAGAAAACTCTCAAAACCCTAAGTTATTTTTGCCATTCTTCCCTGCCATCCTTAGCATATTGGCTTTTTAAACTCATCATGTTTGGAGCTCTATGGTCACAAAATGATCTCCCTACTTCCAGAAACAAACATTGTCTACAATTTAGGCAAAAAGAAAGGTCAATTACAACATTATTTGTCCCCGTGTGTGTGTCTCTCACACACACACACACACACACATATACACACACACACACATATATATACACACACACACACAAATACATATATATATATGTACACACACAGGAAAGTGTCGTGTGTGTATGTCTATATGTTCATATAAAGCCTCCCAGATTTCTTCTTGAATTTCTTTGAACAAAGAATCCAGTGAAGTCTTAGCTCTATTAAGGACAGAGTGATTTATATAGGACTAACCTTCCTACAGATGTAAAATATTATACACCGAACCAATAAAGCCCAACTGTTTGAAGGCACTAGATTTTTACCAAAAGTAGTTTCTTCTTGCAGATAATTTAGTCCTAGCAAGAATTGTGGTGCTGGAATCATGGGGCAGCTGGAGGTGAACAGAAAGGCACAAACTCAATCTGAAAAAAAAAAAAAAAAAAGATGGAATCCAAGCTCATCGATGCCCCTCTGAGTTGAGAGCCAAATTCTTATAGTGGAGAAATATTCCAAATTATTCTAATAAATATCCTTCAATTTTTTATGGCTACTAAATTACACAAATGCAGGTGAGATTACAAGAAGCTCAGAAGAAAACAATACCTGAAAAACTCAAGAAGCTCAGCATGCATCTCAGCTGCTGCTGACAAGAGGAACAATGGAACTTGGAGTTTCATTCAGAGGGGCCAAATTAAAGAAAGTAAATTAAAAACCTATTGAAGACCAGATGCGGTGGCTCACACTCGTAATCCTAGCACTTTGGGAGGGCAATGTGGGCAGATCACCTGAGGTCAGGAGTTCGAGACCATCCTGGATAACAGGACAAAACCCCATCTCTACTATAAATACAAAAATTAGCCAGTGTGATGGCGGGCAGCTGTGATCCCAACTACTCAGGAGGCTGAGGCAGGAGAATTGCGGGAACCCAGGAGGCATAGGTTGCAGTGAGCAGAGATCGCACCACTGAACTCCAGCCTGGGCAACAGCGTGAGACTGTCTCAAAAAACAAAAACGTATTGAAAACACAAAATGGTCACATCACAAGAATAACAAACATGCCCCAGTGTACTCATTTAAGAAGTTAGTTTCTAACTCACTGAACACAGAGCCAGTTTCATGGATGAGGGACCAGTATAGACATGTAAGACTCTCTGCTCAGAGAGACCCAATTTTTTATAAGCTTATCTTCAAGCATACTATCACACAGTATCCATCCCTTACCCTCCTGCTTCCCTGGGATGTGTTCTCCACCACTTCCTGCCCCTGACCCTGGCACCCTGAATCCTATCCATCCTGTTTCTCCACTCCAGCCAGTTACTTCTGCTCTGCGGCCATCCTCAGCAGAGGCCTGGATGCAGAAAGAGTGGAGGTCAGGCAAGCATACACCACCTTGTCTGAGGGCAGAGCAGGGCAGCAGCCATTCAGCACGATGGCATATTCAGTGGGTGGCTTGTGTGATCAAGCCTCTCACACATCTCTAATCTAGATACCAAGCATGTCCTAATGCAGAAGTTGCAATGATCTGGGGTCACTCATCCACCAGGAGTTAGTTCAGAAAGCTTGTTGGGGAAAGATAGTTGCCTGGCTCAACTTCCACTTCCCTCTGTGTGAGCATTTCGATCTGGTTTGGTGGCCATGCACTTAGGTATACACGTGCCTGGCCACAGGATGGGCCACTGGCCACCTCTAAGTGTTTGCACTCTCCTGGCAATCATCTCCTTGCCGAGGTAATGCAACATTAAATAGCGAAAAACATCATGGCAGGCTAAGAGGGAAACTGTGAGAGAAAGAAAAAATGTCTTATATTGTGGTACCCTTAAGAAAAAATTATTCATGTTGTTTGAATAAGAGTACTACATTTTTACTTTTCACTGCAGCCTCCAAATCATTTATCTGGCCCTCAATGAAAAGGACCCTTTAAAAATCACTGTGATTCACACTTTGTCAAGCCCAGTGGTAAATCACCTTCCCTCTTCTAACTCAACCTCACAGCAGGATTTGTCATAGTTGACCACTCCCACATTCTTGAATTCTTTCCTCCTTTAGATTTCCTCCTGTTCATGATCTCCTCTGATGTCACCTCTTCTGCATGAACTGCTTAATACTGTTTTGACCTAAGCTTAAGATTCAAGTATTATTTCTGCCTGTTGACACCAATTTTCCAAGTTGATAACACCAAGTCTCATACAGAATACCATCTGTATGCGGATTGATTCTCCAATTTATATTCAAATTCCACAAAGCTTCCATCAAGCTGTTGACTTGACCTTTCTACATGAATGTCTAATTGGTATCTCAAACTTCTTACATCCAAAACACATCCCCATTCTAATTCTCAGAGCTTCCACTTCTTACTTAATGTTATTTATACATTTGTACAGACCCAAAATGTGTCAATCATGCTTAATTCCTCTTTCCTTCTTAACCTATATCTGATTTATCAGCAAGTTCTATTAACTTGCCATACAACTTATAGAAAATGTGATCACTTTTCCTCTTTTCTGTTACTGCCATCTTAGTCAACACTCAACTGGGCAATTTAATCCTACCTGGTTTCCTGGTTTTCAGAGGAACCTCTTCTAAATATAATTCCCACGTGGGAATCAGTTAAGTATGTAATGTCAATTTTTTAAAAAGTCTTGAAATAGCTTCCATGGAAAATCTGAATAAAATCCAAATTCTTTACTGTGGACTAATGGTTCTCTATAGCCCTCTAACCTACCTTTACTTCTCTCTCTGGACTACAAATACTTTGTTCAGCATTTGCTGGAAATATCATCATTTCTGGTTTTCTCAAACATGTCAAACATCTTTCTATCTGAGGATAATTGTGAGTGTTTCCCTCTACCTGGAATTCTCTTTCCCAGATCGTTTCCTGCCTGACTGCTTTTCATCATTCAGGTCTCAATTTCAATATCATCTCCTCAAAAATGCAAACCTGTCTTAAGAGACCTATTTCAACTTGACCCTCAGTCACTCACTATCCCATTATGTGCCTTATGTGGTTTTATTTCCTTATAGCACTTATCAAGGATTTTTTTTTTTAATTGGCTCAGCGTGGTAGCTCATGACTGTATTCTCAGCACTTTGAGAGGCCAAGGTGGGCAGATCCTTGAGCCAGGAGTTCCAGACCAGCCTGGCTGACATGGGGAAACCCGCCTCTAACAAAAATAAAAAATAAAAAATTAGCCGGGCATGGAGGCACATGCCTGTAGTCCCAGCTACTCAGGAGGCTGAGGCAGGAGAATCACTTGAACCCAGAAGGCTGAGGTTGCAGTGAGCAGAGATCGTGCCACTGCACTCCAGCCTGGGCAACAGAGTGAGACTCTGTCTCAAAAAAAAATAATAATAATGCAATAATGATAATTTAAGACTATTTGGCATGATCTCTTGAAAACTGAGTGTCAACATAGGAAGATGAGTACACTCTTCTACTTGACACCCTAAAACTCATGGTTGAACAAGCAGCTAACAAATAGCACATGTTCACCAGTAAATGTACGAAGGAAGATCAAATTTATTCAGCCATCATTAACAGGGACATTGATTACATTATTAGAGATGAGGAATTTATTTATTTTTAACTTTCATTTTAAGTTCAGGGGTGCATATGTAGGTTTGTTTCATAGGTAAGTCTGTGTCATGGGGTTTCGTTGTACAGATTATTTCATCACCCAGGTATTAAGCCTGGTACCCATTTGTTATTTTTCCTGATCTTCTCCCTCCTCCTATGGTCCACACTCCAAAAAGCCCCAGTATGTCTTGTTCCACTCTGTGTATTCATGTATTCTCATCATTTAGCTCCCACTTATAATTGAGAATACGTAGTATTTAGTGTTCTATCCCTGTGGTAGTTTGCTAAGCATCAGGACCTCCAGGTCCATCCATGTCCCTGCAAAGGACAAAAATCTCATTTGTTTTTATGGCTGCATAGTGTTCCATGGTGTACATGTACCACATTTTCTTTATCCAGTCTATCACTGATGGGCATTCAGGTCTTTGTTATTTATTAGATCCATGTCTTTGCTATGCATATGTCTTTAAAAATAGAATTATTTTAGACACACCATGCATGTGTCTTTAAAATAGAATTAATTATAATTTTGTTAATATATACCCAGTAATGGAATTTCAGACTAATGATATTTCTGTCTTTAGGTCTTTGAGCAATCACCATACTAAATTTATTAAATTAATATTTAAAGTCTCTATTTGTTCAAAACTTTGAGCAATATCTAAAATGGCTAAACCTCATAGACAAAAGTAATTACGCTTAGGTTTTGGAAATGACATAGACATTGCTCAACATTATATAACATTGAACTTATTTTGAATTGGTCACTGAAGAGACTATTTTTTTCTTATTACAGAAAAGTTCAGTCAGAATCATGTGTCAGTTAAGATAACAAATCAGAAATGTACAAAGCAAACAGATTTTATTCATATTATGAAAGTTAATTGAGCACACAATTATGTCAGCAATGTTTTGATTAAATTACTGCTCATGAATTTGCCAAGTCATTATGAATCATTAAACCCTCAATCACTTGTGCAAATCTGTTGCTACTACCATCTTTTTATTTTTATTGTCTAACTTTTGCCTTGGTTGTAATTTTAGGGATGTGTATATAAATACACTACTCTTGCAAGACAAGAAATTAGGTAGTATATATAAAAGCAATATGTAATTAAATACCAAGTGAATAATTTGTTCATTTTACAAATAACAGACAGAACTAATATTTTAAGCAATAAAACATTTTGGTCAAAATGAATAAAACATGCTTGGAAATACTTTTATCATCCTGATTGCCTGCCTTTAGCTACAGCTTTGCAATGATTAAAAAGATAACCATTTTGCTGAATGACTTAAAAACTCACTGTTGATAAGTTAAATTTGAAAGCATCTAAGGCCATAGTGTACAAGTTATTTTACCACTCTTTTCAAAGAACTATTCAAATATTTCTAGAATTAAGACATAAAACTGGTACAACAAAATGAGTATGATTTTGCAAATCAATAACATGTTGAATTTTTAAGTTAGTTGTCTCTGCTGTGGGATGCAGAATCCATTTAGAAACTCAAGCATGTCCATTGCCATTTATGCAATTTGACAATTTGAGAAAAGATGATGAGGTTCATGTAAAAATATTGGCTATCTACAAATTCCTGCTATCCATTTTTATTTTATCCAGTATACATTTTTCAACACCCTACATACTGGGTAATTAATTATACATATTCCGTCACAATTTCAGCCCATTGGTGGCCCCATCAGCCAGTAGACTCTTTTCTGAAACCAAAAGTGTAAATTCAGGGAAATGTGGTGTAAGTGACAATTGAAAGTGGCTAGCAATGACCTCATGGAGAATGACTCTCTTAGAGTTGCC
>NW_012108097.1:276866-308259 GCF_000951045.1 Mandrillus leucophaeus
ATTCTATCACACCTAACTAGGTGATCAAAGCAATCTATTCAATCCAGTTGTAACATGCATTGGAAAATGTCAGAGCTAATTCATGACTATCTGACATAAAAAAGAATCCCAGTTCAAAATTAAAAAGGCCTTCCTGAAATTGGAAAAGATATGACACCTACAGAAACACGGTCTGAGTTACTGCAAAGTTGCAAGCATTATCAAAATAACAATTATAATGCTTGTAGTGTGAAATATTAAGTTTATATAGTAGAGACCATAAAATAATTAGATTTAGGAAGTCAAATATAAAATAAAGTCTCTGGAAATAATAGTAAACAAAGAAAAGGTGGATTTTATGCACATCCCCAGCCATGACAACAAGTCATCTCTCAGGACAGAAACCAATCCATTTTCAAAACGCTCCCCCGATGGAGGAGTGAGAGCGTTTCCCTGAGCTCACCAGCCAGAAAAAAATTTACATGTTCAGACCCATAACAAAGTGGACAATCCATTGACAAGTGACCCTGTAGCACATCACCTAGAGATGGCAGTAGTACCTAAACAAAATTATCAATGATCTCAAGTAGAACAAAAAGTTTAAACGCAGGACAGATCAACAGGAATAGAAGTCCACTGGAATAGTAATTGTCACTGCTTTGAAAGAAGATAGGCTTTGTCAGGACATAGGCATGGGCAAAGACTTTGTGACTAAAACACCAAAAGCAATGGAAACAAAAGCCGAAATAGGCAAATGGGATCTAATTAAACCTAAGAGCTTCTGCACAGCAAAACAAACTATCATCAGAGTGAAAAGGCAACCTACAGAATGGAAGAAAATCTTTGCAATCTACCCAACTGACAAAGGGCTAATATCCAGAATCTACAATTTAAACAAATTTACAGGAAAAAACAAACAACCCCATCAAAAAGTGGGCAAAGGATATGAACAGATACTTCTCAAAAGAAGACATTTTTGCGGCCAACAGACATACGAAAAAATGCTCATCATCACTGGTCGTCAGAGAAATGCAAATCAAAACCACAATGAGATACCATCTCATGCCAGTTAGAATGGCAATCATTAAAATGTCAGGAAACAACAGATGATGGAGAAGATGTGGAGAAATAGGAACGCCTTTACACTGTTGGTGGGAGTGTAAATTCCGTCAACCATTGTGGAGGACAGTCTGACGATTCTCAAGGATCTAGAACTAGAAACATCATTTGACCCAGTGATTCCATTACCTGGTATATACCCAAAGATTTATAAATCATGCTACTATAAAGACACATTCACACATATGTTTATTGTGGCACCATTCACAATAGCAAAGACTTGGAACCAACCCAAATGTCCATCAATGATAGACTGGATTAAGTAAATGTGGCACATATGCACCATGGAATACTATGCAGCCGTAAAAAAGGATGAGTTCATGTCTCTTGCAGGGACATGGATTCAGCTGGAAACCATCATTCTACGCAAACTATCACAAGGACAGAAAACCAAACACCACATGTTCTCACTCATAGGTGGGAGTGGAACAATGAGAACACATGGACACAGGGTGGGGAACATCACACACCAGGGCCCGTTGGGGTGTCAGTGGCTGGAGGAGGGATAGCATTAGAACAAATATCTAATGAAAATGATGAGTTGATGGTTGCAGCAAACCAACATGGCACATGTATACCTATGGAACAGACCTGCAAGTTGTGCACGTGTACTCTAGAACTTAAAGTATAACAACAAAAATTTTTAAAAAGCAGGAAGATTGGTTTTGTTCAGCTAACCAAACCTCTAACTATAGCAGGGAGAGAGCTATATGGTATCTTCCATCAGGGCATTGGCAAGCAGCTGACAGCTGTATTGACCCTTGGTGTGCTGGATGATCTTGAAATTCTGCCATATATATGATTATTCATTCAAATCATGACTGATTACCAGGTTGTCAGTAAAACTGACTGAGCAACAATATACTAACAATTCAGTTTCAATATGCTTGTGATAGTAGCATGTATTTTCCCACTTAACTGTTAGATTATGTATTACGGTTGCTGACCAAAAGAACATGTAAAAGAAAAACTTTAACAAGTATCCTCAAATTAAATTACAAATTGGGGCTGATACCAGAAATCTGGCAACTTGGTAGACCTTAGATAAGAAATGTTGGAAGATAGATAGGTGTAGGTATGTATACCTAGAAGAGTAAAGGGGGTTGCTATAGGAGAAGAGGAAGCATGCCAACTAGTGTGGGGATCTACTGACTCCAGAACAGTATCACATGGGTATGAAGAGAAGCTCATCACAGATGAAATCCATCCTAAGTTAACTATTTTAGGAATGCTCAGTATTAGTTGATGGGCTGTAATATTTATGTGTAACTGTGTGTGCTCATCTGTGAAAGGTGGTCAATAAATCATATAGGCTTTTTGGGGAAACCTGAACCAGCTTTCACATAAACATCATGATGTGTGATGCTGCTTCTGCTGTATACGAGTTGAAATTCCTGTAGATGGGAAGAATCCACGTAAGGAAACTCTTGGAGGAAAAAAGATGGAGAGAGACCAGAGCAACTAAGGTAAAACAAAGAGAAATGACCTAAACTGAAAAGCTGTGTATAGATATATGTAGGTGTAAGATGACACTTAAGATTTATTTTCTTTATAATGTTCTATTTCAAAATTTTAAAATAATTGTAAACTAAAAATCATTCAACCCTAAGAACAGAAACCCAAACTAGGAAATGTATGATACATGCAACAAGATGTCAAGGATTGGTGATCCAGGGGTGATTCAACAGTTTCAAAATATTACCTCAAACTCTTCTTTATCTCTACATTCTAACAACATTGGTTTTTTGTCCTTTGAGAGGATAGCAATATGACTGCTAAAAATCTAAGCATTGCACCCATATCCTGCCAACAATACTCTGGATGACAAAACTCAGGCTCTATGGCTCTCTTCTTCATTAACAAAGAAACTACTCCCTGAAATCTCCCAGCAGATTTTTCTTTTTAAATATAACCTTTGTTATAATCAGTTCTTTATTTTTTGAAATGTATTTATTTATTTTAGTTGACAAATAATTGTATATATTTATGGGCTACAATGTGATTTTTTATCTATGTACACATTGTAGAAAGATTCAAATAAGCTAATTAACATACTCATCACTTCACAAATACTATTTTTTAGTGCTATAAGCATGTTAAAACCTATTATTTTAGCACTTTTGAAATATATGACACATTCTTTTTAACTGTAGTCATGATGTAGTGTAATGTATCAGTGTAGCAACATTTCTCCACTCTGAGGCTTTGTACTATTTAATCAACATTTTCCCTGTTCACTTCCCTCTGCCTTTCTCTCAGCCTCTGGTAACCACCTTTCTACTTTCTGTTTCTATGAAGTCAACCTTTTTTTAAGATTCCACATATAAGTGAGAGTGTACAGTATTCGTCTTCCAGCTATTTCAATTAGCATAATGTCCTCCAGTTTCATCTATGTTGTCAGGAATGGCGGAATTTCCTTCTGTTTTGAGGCTGTATACTACACCATTGGTGGGGGTGTAAATTAGTACAGCCATTTTGGCAAATAATATGAAGTTCCTCAAAAAACTAAAAATAAAATAACTATATGATTCAGCATCCTCACTCTTGGGTATATATCCCCCAAAGTAAAATCTGTATGTCAAAGCGATATCTACACTCCCGTATTCATTGCGGCATTATTCACAATAGCCAAGATATGGAAGCAAACTAAGTGTTCATCAACAAATGAATAGATAAAGAAGATGTGGCGTGAATATCCAGAAAACTTACCATATCACTACTCTTACAACATTGGCTATGTGACCACCAATAGCAGAAAGGGAGGCTGGGAAAGAAATAATCTGGCTTTGACAATTTTCATGATGAGAATAGGCAAGCATACTTAAGTGAGAGTGTCTGCCACAATGATCCTCTATCATGTTCATGAAAATAAAATTTGAAACACTTCAGACTATTAAGACATACAAAATTAGTCTAATGCATTGCATTAATGCACCCTTAGGTAATAAACTTAAATAAAAACCAGAACATTACCGATATATGTGTGTGTTCCAAGCACCATCTCTCTAGATTCACTCCCCTTCCTCCCCATCACAAGTAAACACTCACTTGAATTGGGTGTTTATTATTCCAATTCACTTGTTTTTATTTTTATTAAATACACTACACATACAAACACACACAGTGTGTATCTGTATACTGTGTATGTTAAAATTCAAACAAATGTGTATCTACATATCAAGAAAAAAATAACAGCAAGATAAATTTCCTAGATACCAGTTGGGCAAACGCTATCGAATCTGGTAATACCAGTGGTTGATTAATCTATGCAGAAACAAAAACCCTCACATGCCTCTGTTGGGGGTATAAATGATAAATTCATTTTGGAGAAAATTCGACACTATCAATTAATTGAAGATATACATAAATCGAAACCTGCAATTCCAGTTCCAGTAGAGGCGCTAGAAAAATTTCCCATATGAGCAACAGGAAGAAGAATAGTAATAATCCTCACAGTATTGTTTATTACAGAACCATTTGGAAACGGTTTTCATTCTTTCAGATGAACAATAAGTAAATAATAAAGGATAAATAATAATTCATATACAAATGCAGATAGCTCTATTTCGTTCATTATCAAAGCAGTGAAAATGAATGAAATAGAGCTATCTGCATTTGTGTATGAATCTCACAAATATAGTAGTGAACAAAATGCAATCACACGGAATTTAATATAATATACTTTATAAAGTTTAAATACATCAAAGTGCTATTATGTATCACCTTCATAGCATACAAGAATAAAAGAGGGGACATTATCTAAAGTCCATTGAGAACTGTGATTGCAAAGAAGTGATCGAAAATGACTTTTTTTCCTAGAAGAGATATGGTATTTAGGAATAGCATAAAAGAGATAGGAGAGGAAAATTATCCCTAGACCATCACATATCATTTATTCTAATAATCTGCCACACTCACATATGGATGGGTCGATATTAGCATGTTACATCCCCTAATTGGGGCTACAAATCAACAAGGAGTGAACACACACACGTGCACACACACAAACACACCCATATTAATTTACTGATTTTTTTAGTCAACATTATCAAAAATAATGATGAGCCCTATGAACAGGAGAAGATGCAGCATATTTGGTGGGTGATAATTTAAGTATGAATTAAATACCTACATTTTTATTGTATTTTTATGCAAATTACTTTGATCCTTATTTCAATTATCCATTACTTGGAGGAAAAAAACACTCCAAACATTGATGTTGAAAATAATGTGTTGAAATACTTTATTTTTGGATCAAGTGATGCTTGTATCACAGCTGAGCAGAAAGTACAGAGTTCCTGTATACCATCCATGTATAGCCTCCACCATATTAGCATCCCCCACCAGAGTGGTACAGGTTATACACTGATGAACAAATCATAATTACTCAAAGTCAGTAGTTCACCTTAAGGTTCACCCTTGGTGTTGCACATGCTATGAGTCTGGACAATGTATAATAGCATGTATCCACCATTGTAGTATCATACAGGGTAATTGCACTGCCCTAAAAATTTTCTGTGCTCTGCCTTTTCATCCCTCCCTCCCTCTTAACCTCTGGCAACCACAGACCTTCTTACTCTGTCCATAGTTTTACCTTTTTCAAAACAGCATATTCAGTAGTTGGAATCATATAGCATGTGGCCTTTTCAGACTGATTTCTTTCACTTAGTGATATTGCATCTCAGCTACCTCTATGTCTTCTCGGACTTTATAACTCATTTCTTTTTAGCAGTGAATAGTAACTGTCTGGATATACTGAAGTTTATTTATCCGTCCACCTACTAAGGAAATTCTGGCTCCTAACTATTTCTTACGATTCTTTGGTTTGATCTGATATTCTTCTGTTTTGCTTGCTGTTGGTTAGGCTGGCATTATGGGCATGACTGGCAGTGTGGCACAGGCTGCCAATCAGGAACTCAGCTCTGACTGTGGGACAGGTTCCTCACGGTTTCTTTATGTAAGTCCCTTCATGTGGCTGCATGTACTTCCTCATTGGCTGATTTTAAAGACCTCTTCTGAGTTCTAAACATGGATTTTTGAATCTTTTAATGGCCATGCTGTTATCTCCTTAGAAATATCTGTAGTGCTGCATCCTAGAACCTCTATATTATACTGTGAGCCAGGTCTTTCTCTACACGTGCCTGACAGTTAGCAGCTGTGAAATAAAGCTGTTACAATTTATAGTGGTTTTTTGTCTCTCTGAATGACTCTATGAACCATATCCTTAGGAACTTTAGCACACAGGTTCTAGGATGTATGGCCATTAATATTTCAGAATTTGTTATAGTCAAATAGCCTCATACTTGACTTCATCTTCATCCTAAGCATTTTTTTTTTTAAACTGGCAGCACCTTAGATTTCATTTCTTCCGCAAGGCTGCCAAATAAAAAACCTGGTAACAAGAAACGGTTTTATTTTTCAACCATACAAATCATGTTGGAGAAATTTCCAGAAGATTCGCCTGAAAACTGAACAGTTCCTTTTTTAGGTCATTCTTCTTTATATATGTTTTATTACAAACAGCGAACATAAGCCAAATGGTAACTTTCTGCCTGGAAACACATTTAGATTCAAAGGTCCATTTGGAACTTTTTCAATCTTTTTTTTTTTTTTGTGCTAGTAAATAATATTATATTTTATCACACCTCCAGTATCTACTCCCCCATTTCCTTTCCAGCCTTCTCCCTGCCGTTCAGCCCTCTCAAATCCAAACTCAATGTCTTTTTCTGTCTGTTTGTCTGTTTTAATTTTTGTTTTAGCAGTATCCTATGCCCAAATGCAAATTTCTGGGTCAGTTATAGATTATATAACAATGCCCCCTGCCAGCCTATCTACATAAAGTAAGAATAATTTATGGAATTTCATGATTCTACGGGAAGCTGAGGTGGCTTTCCTCCTTCGTTTGGTGTTAGCTGGGATACATAGATGCCAGGAAGGTCCCAAATGGCCTTAGTAAGAGGGCTGAAGTTTTGAGTGCAGATCCATCCGTGGGGAGGATGCCTTGGTTTTCCTTAATGTGGGTCTCTCCATGTGGCTGCTTCTGCTTCTTTACAGCATGGTGGCTATTTTTAAAGAATTAGTGCCGTGTAGTGAAGACTTAACCTGTAGATCTCTCAAAACACACTGTCTGAAATCAGAGAGTGTAAATTATGCTATTTTTACTTATTCAACAAGTCTAAGGGCAATCCCAAATTTGAGGGGAGAGGAAATAGACATCACTTTTCAATAGGAAGAGTGGAAAAGGAGTTTCACCAATTTTAATTCACCACAGAATAATCAGTCTGCAAAGCTGGGAACCTCCTAGACCTAAAAAAACATACAAAAACCTTAATTGACTTACCAATTTTGTCTTAATTCAGGTTTAATTTACATTAATACATCTGAAATTATCATATAAGGCCACTTTTACTGACATTGCCTCTCCTGGTTTTGTAACCAAATCCAGTTTTCCTATTTCCACCAAGAGTGAAATGGCAGCATCAGTGCCCTGATGTTTCCAAGCAGTGTGTCCTTTCCTGAAGCCATCTGTAACCCTAGATTCCATTTTCACCACCTTCTAAAGAAAATGTGCCATTTTTTATTTGAATTTATACTTTTTTGCACATTACCTTTTTTCATCCCTGGTCATATATGAGAAAATATTCACAGTCTTAACGTTTTCCATTGGTGTATTTATTGTTGGCAACAATATGAAAGAATAAACCACTTTGAATCACACTATGCATGTATCCAAATCCACATAGCTAATATTTCACAAAGAAAAGTTGTACCTCACATTTTGTACAAATAGACAAGATGTGCACCAATGTAGTCTCAACACAGAAATAGGAACTTGTCCTCCAGGCTGCCTTCTCTTATCTGAAGAGACTCCTCCCATGGCTTCATCAAGATCAAAGGGCTTACAAGAAGAGACTTTTGGCTCTTTGACTTATTTGCTTCTAAATTCCATTTGAGTAACAAGGAAGCTAATTATTTTTGCTGAACTGCTTCTCTTTTCTTGAGATTATATTTTCACTAATAAAAATACACACTTTGTGTGTGTTCATATGTCAATTATCAGTCATCCTAATGGTGACATTTGTGTTTTATAATATATGCCATTCAAAGAAATTGTTCACTTGTTTTCTTTAGCTCAGTTCTAAAAGAAATATATCAGTAAAATTGTTTAGAAAAGTCTGTTTGTACTATGGAATGAATATACCTTTTACCATTAACAGTAAACAATGATGACTAGTAAAATTAGAGTGAAGGCAGCAAATTATGCTTTCTGGTTTTTCTAGTTTAGGGGAGATTAGCTGTTAAGACGAAACATGAGAAAAAACTAAAAGTAGAAAAAGTTACAGCCACAAATTGATTCAAACACAGAGATTGGGACAGTGAAAAGACAAGGCAAAGTATGCCAATTTCTCTTAATCTGCATACCTATTTAGGACACAATTAGGCCATGCATGCCAAGAGACGAAAAGCTCCACCAACTTTTAAATTGTCAGCTTCTGTATGTCTGCTTAATTCACAGAAATATCTTATACATCCAGTACAGTATCTGAAACATAGTAGGTACTTGATAATTATTTTTGATTTGTTAATTAGGGATTATATTCAGTCTTTGTGATCTATAGTGTCTCACATGGTGCCTAGATCACAGAAGATCAATTACTGTCATATTTCATAGTCTAAAGGACTTAGAATCAGGTTATATCAATTTAGATAACTACCATTGCCCTAATGTTTCAAAGTTTTCAACTTAGGCCACATCATTGTCCAATCAATAGAAGTAATTCCTTGGGTCAGATTCTCATCCCCTGTAACTATCATCACTATAAGCAAGAACAATGCCTTCATTTTTTCTTATGCCTTCATTTTTTCTTATGCCTGGTGCCCTGAGTGAGGAGTTTTATGCTAAGACAAACTGTATTATAACCATTACGTGGACAATCTTGCATTGGCTCTTGCCAATACACAAAATATCTAAACCTACATGCCTTTGCATGGGAGATATTTTTATACCAAACAGGATTGTTTTATCAATGTTAAAAGTACCTGTAAAGACAGAAACTTGAATCTTAAGTCAATGAGATCAAAATTTATTTAAAGAATTATCTGCTCAACAAATTGGTTCATCAGAGAATTGCTTGTTAAGATTCTTCTTGAGAATGTCAGGAGCAGTTATTGTATCTAATGAACTTAATTACAATAACTGCATGAGTCATAACTCTGAATTTGGGGAGACAAAAATGTTTGGTCATTAAAAATACTGTGATAGAATTGTTTTTCACATTAGAGAAGGGTAAAATATTACTGTCGATAAGTAAACATCTTCTTAGTTTCATATTTATTTTCCAGTTGAATCAAATGTTCGTTACTTCTTTTATTTAGTAACTTTTGAAAGGGGTTCTAGAGGTGAAAGACTTTTCTATATATAAGTATATAATAGGTATCTTCTTGTTTTTAATTTATTTTTAAATTTTTTTTAGAGACAAGGTCTTGCTCTCTCACCCAGGTTGGGGTGTGGTGGCCCAGTCATAGCTCACTGCAGCCTCAAAGTATGTCTGCTTAATTCACAGAAATCTCTCAAGCACAAGAAAAACATATGGTGTTCTGAGTGAAGGCTCAAGAGATCCTTCCACTCAGCCTAAGTAGCTAAGACTGCAAGCATGCACCACCATGCTCACAGTATTTATTTTTTGTAGAGACGGGGTCTTGCTCTGTTGCGTAGGCTGGTCTCAAACTCCTCTTTTCTAGCCATCCTCCCTCCTCAGCCTCCTAAAGGGCTGGGATTATATACAAGAGACTCTGTATCCACTAGGACCTCTTTAATTGGAATTTCTTCAGAAAGGGAAATTCAGGTTATTTAATACAAATTTTTTCTTTGTTAAAATTTTGTATTATAAAGTGAACAAAATTCTAATCTCCCTTATCTCCACATGTATTCATTACGGAAACCTACTGATTTATTTTTCCCACACATTAGTCGAGTAAATTAGGAGTATCATTTACAAAGAAACATGGCTTGATACCATGATTTTTCAAAAGATTTATAGAGGTAACTTTAAAAAATGTAGAACATATTGCTGTATTCCAAAGGTCGGCAAGCTGTTGTCTGTGGACTAAATATGCACCATCCTACTCTCACTTCTGCTTGGTTTTGTATGGTCTTTGAGCTAAAAATATATACATATTTTTCAATTTAAATGGTTACATTTTAAAAATGGTTAAATAAATATGTACATAAAAATCTAAAATTTGTTCTCTAGGCCTGTAAAGTCTCTGGTATTACTATCTCGCCCTTTTTAGGTAAATTATGTCGACATTTGTTCTATACATGCCTTATATATTATTGACTGAGTTATTAAGGATATCAACATATCTAACCTCAATTTCTTCTTTTTCTAAAAATAGCAAGAGAGTTTCACCACCCAATTTTTCAATAATCACAGAGCTAGCCTTTCCTCTCACTTTGAAATTTGCTATAGCATAGCAAGAAATTTTATATCAGTATAATAACAATAACAGCATATTCAGTTAATAAAGCAATTTCATACATATTCTAATATCATTACTGAAAAAAAAAAAAAACCCATGAGTTAAACAGACCTATCTCTATAAACCAATTTTATAGGTGGAAAGAAAATTAGTCTCAAACAGGTTAAATAATTGGCCCAGGGTTGTAAGTCTTGTAATTATTAGCACTTTTCCTGCCACGTAGATATTCTCTTTACATGACTTCCTGATGCCTACTGAAATTAAACTGAAATCTTAGTTCACTTAATTATGCAAGAAAAGTAATCATAAGTCAGTTATGCATGTAACACTGAAAGTCAAAAGATAATGAATATAATATAATCACCAGTGTTTTGTTGCAATTAATGAATAAATCACAACAATCAGGTCACCTGGTAGACAACCTAGTAAAATGAACAAATGAACAAAGAGTTATCTACATAACATGTGCTATAGAGGATAAAGTAGATTAAGGGATTAATTAAGCAACCTAAAAGTACTGATCTCAACTTTACAAATGAGAACAAAGCCCTTAAACCAGCCACTTATTTTCATTAAATCTCTGACAAAGTTTAACAATATAATTTTTGCAACCACCTATCCATTTCTTAATGACTTCTATGTTAAATTTCAATTTCATTAAGCAATTCCAAGTCAAATTAACAATTGGTTTGTATTTCAATAATAAGTAATTGCCTTACATGATACTAATGTTGTTATCACAATTACATATCCACAAATTTAGAACATTTACTTTTAATTTCCTAGGGAAATTAGTCATAAGAAAAGACATCATGTGGGGCAGAAAATGGGAGGTGAAAGCTCATCGATGTGAAAAGGAAGTATTAAAATTAAAATATAAATTAAGTTTGTATTTCAAAATGTTTTAATACATATTATATATATTTCTTTGGAATGATATTCTAACGTTGCATTGAGTCATGAAACCATGTTTAATTTAAAAAATTAAACTTTATGCTTATTTTCTACATAGAATTAAAAGCCTATAAAGGCACTACTGTAAATTACAGATTTTTAAAGTTTATCTCAGGTAATTTTTCAACACATTTGAGTATTTTTTCTGAAAACACAAGAATTTGGTGATAATTTCAGAACCTTGTTTTCTGATTATTTCTCCAGTTGTCTTTGGAAATGAGCAACTTGTTGGGAAATACAATTATTAAATCATGAACAGTTTCCTCAGTACTCAGTAATTGATATGACCTTATTTTCTTCTCATTATTGTGAAATCTGGGCCTATAGAGATTTTTTTTTCTTTAATCTCAAAAAGAAAATAAAAACTACCTTTATATCTTCATCCTCCTCCCTTATTTCTTAGTATTTCCCAGTGTATTTTCCTAAAATACTTTCCACTTATGTTTCAGGTACTTCTTAAGTATCTCTTTTGCTTATGACTTCTTAAAAGTTCTTCTGTTGTTAGAAAATAGACATTTACTCTATGTTCTCTGTAATGTTAAATCTGATATTTTTAAAATCTTCTGTATTCTGACAGAGCATTTTAAGGTTATTCTTCTCGTTACTCATTATATGTCATTGTCATTTCTGTTCTTCTTTCTAAAAACTGTGCTTTAAAATTCTGTATCAGGTTTCTAGTTTTCATGTCATCTTACTTGGTCTTATTTAGTTCCATTTCTATCTGTAACCTTTTCATAATATACTTGTTTCCTGTTTCATGTTTTATTAATTTTTTGTTGAGAACAAAAAGCAGATGACTTAAAATAGGTTCCTAGGTTTATTCTTCCAAAGCACTGATGTCCTCTCAATTGACAATGGTCTGGTAGCAATCGCATTGCAAAATCCACCATCATTCCACTTTATTTTTCTACTTTAACTATTTTGATTATTCCCTGCTCCCATAATTGGACAGATCCATAAATGTCCTTGTCCCTCTTGTCAAGGTTTCTCTGTGAACCTTTCTCCAATGCAACCTTAGAATATCATTCCAAAGAAATATATATAATATGCATTTTAACATTTTGAAATACGAACTTAAGTTTGTGTTTCAGTTCTTCATATGGAAGGCAAATTAATATCAAGAGCCTTGAGTCAGCTTTCTCTGGTGTTGGGCAGCAGTTATCTTATAGGATTCAACAGGAATAAAGACATGTTTTTCTGACTCTGCTTCTTTGTATAAAGGGTGATTTGAGGCTTCAATTTAAAGAAGCATATAGTTCACCCCTTACCCAAAGCACGATATAAACTTTGCAACTTCTGGACTATAAGTTTTATTATATTTTTTGTATCTTTGTCCCTTGCTATTACTGAATTACTGAATTTGAAATGCAAGTTTTCAATGTGCTACCATCTCCTCCTATCTGACTGGGGATGTGCAGTAATTGTGATACTTACTCCAATACCTAGTAAGAAGTAGAGTTGGAGGCTTGGAGAATTATACATCACTGGTCCTCTGAGACTCTTAAATGTCATGTGAACAGCCTGGGTTTTAAACTTAAGTCTAGCCAACTACTCTATCTCATAAACCCCCTTCAGATTCAAAAGCCTATTCTATTATTTCACCCACAGAAAGTGAAGATCCATATTCTTTCTCTAAAAGAATCTCAGATCCTTTGATTTTTTGTTTGTTTATTTGCTTTGTTTTGAGATGGAGTCTTGCTCTGTCTCCCAGGCTGGAGTGCAGTGGAGCTATCACGACTCACTGTAACTTCTGCCTCCTGGGATCAAGTGATTCTCCTGCCTCAGCCTCCTGAGTATGCCCAGATAATTTTTGTATTTTTAGTAGAGATGGCATTGTGCCATGTTGGCTAGACTAGTCTCAAACTCCTGGCCTCCAGTGATCTGCCCACCTCGGCCTCTCCAATTGCTGGGATTACAGGCTTGAGCCACCACGCCAGGCTCAGAGCCTCTGTTTTAGAGGCTCAGGCTCACGGAACACAGTCACCTCCTTCTAGATTGGAAATGTTTAAAGATCAGTGTACCTTGAAAAGAGCAGAAACAAAAAGAAACAAACAACAAACAAAAAAATCAGCAATGACTCTAGAATAGCCTTAAGGAGTTCAAAGACCTTGTTTATTGACTAGAGACTTAGATTATTAGTGGAAGAAATGTTCAATAAAAATTGGTTTAAGATGAAAATAGTATATTAACTGACATAACTCAAAAAGTCCAGAAATAGAGCACGATTAAAGCCTAGCTTTACAGAGAAACCTTGTAAGAAACAGGGTATTTTTCTTAAACTTGAGATTTGTTAATACTGATGCTTGTTTCATCTTAAACAAATTGTACCTGGAGTTTCAGGAGATCTGGATCTACACTCATCCATGTTCAAGTACAATAAAGAGCATCTCTTTATATTTCCTGCAAAACTCCTAGGTTTCACTCTGATTAAACAAACTTGTAACATTGCCTTTCACGAAATATGGTTTGTGAGGATTTGGGGAATCCTGTTTTGCCAGCATTTGGTCAGGCGTTCTTCTCATGAAGCCTAGAGTAGACAAATGGACAAGTGAAAATATTGAATGGTTGATACTAGCACAAATTATTGGTACATTGATAAGGATTCTAAACAGTGAAAATAATAAACATTCATTCTACCATAATGAGTTTGTGTTAAAAGTGTAATGACATACCATTAAAGCATGCAGAAGACTGATAGAGAATTTTAAAGCACGGCTTTTAGAAAGAAGAACAGAAACGACAATGACATGTAATGAGTAATGAGAAGAATAACCTTAAAATTCTCTATCAGAATACAGAAGATTTTAAAAATATTAGATTTAACATTACAGAGAACATAGAATAAATGTCTATTTTCTAACAACAGAAAAACTTTTAAGAGGTCATAAGCAAAAGCATGAAGGGCTGTTGAATTTTGTCAAAGACCTTTTCTGCATCTATTGAGATAATCATGTGGTTTTTGTCTTTGGTTCTGTTTACGTGAGGGATTATGTTTATTGATTTGCATATGTTGAACCAGCCTTGTGTCCCAGGGATGAAGCCCACTTGATCATGGTGGATAAGGTTTTTGACGTGCTGCTGAAGTATGTGGATGAGTATCACTTAAAAGATGGCATTCCTTCTCTTTGATTTTATAATGCCAGACGTTAATAATTATATCCTCTTATCTCTCTAACAACTCTAGGTTGCTCTGTAACATTGATAATCTATAGTTTCTAGATCAGAGCTGTTCAACAGAATTTTCTGTAATGATAGAAATGTTTTTCTGTGCCCTCCAGTACATAGTCATTGGACATATGTTTCTGTTAAGCACTTTAATTGCAACTGATACAATTGAGGATCTTTATTTTAAATTCTACTGTATAACTAGATGGTCAGTGGGTATTGCATTGGACAGCAGTTCTAGACTCTTCTCTCACTTAGAAGGGTCTCATCTACTCTAGGATTTTAAATAGTCACTGATACTTTCCAATTGCCCTTTGTAAACTTTTCTCCAACTTTCTTATAACAGTTCCAGTTTAAAATGCCACAAATAATTATATTATTCTCAAGATATTCTTTATTTCCTATCTTGTTTTAGACTTGATCTATTTGTTTTATATTTTCTTTGATTCTACATATTCAATAGCTCTTAAATTGCTAGTTCCCTTCCCCCTAATTGTTACCTCTTTAATGTAAGCTCTTCTAAGCCTTTTCCTTGACTAACAGAATGCTTTTTCAGTGTTTAAATTCTTTTTTTTTTCTCTCTCTCTTTTTTTTGAGATGGAGTTTTGCTCTTGTTGACCAGGCTGGACTGCAATGAAGTGATCTCCACTTACTGCAACCTCCACCATTGTTTAATTTCTTAATTATCTTGATAGGATCTTAAAAATTTTGAGATGAAGATTCAGCAAAAGTCCATGTTTTTTGAAGAGTATTCACAACTGAGTTTTTCTTCCTCTGTGTTCCCACCACACTTTTTTCAGGTATCTATTATAGTAAATAGTTTATTATAGATTATTTTACGCTATACTATAATCTCCTTGAGAACAGAATCATGGGGAAATTATGTATTAGAATAGTGTTAGTTATATAGAAGGCTTTTAATTACTAGTTGAAAGAATACTTACATCACTATTTTAAAAAGATTATTTAAATTATCAACAACTCAAGGAAATATATCAGAGAGGGAAAAGGCCAAGCAATAAAGAAAACTTTGAGGAGTAAGTATGTGTTACCTACACATATACAAAAAATAATTTTAACAGTCTAGGAAGATAAGCCAGGGTTACAAAGTCCTTGAAGAAAAACAAAAGTATGCCTGTTAAAGCAAAAAATATATGCCTAAGTGTGTGAAGTATATTTCTTAGTTTTATATACTGAGTAATCAAGGTATAATTATTTAAGTCCTAAATCTATTTTTAGACATATCATAAAAATTATTTTGATATTACTATTATTTTTTTTTAACATCCTCAGAGTAAGGTCAATATATTTAGGAGGAGACTAAGAAGACTGCAGGAAGCAATGATGAGATCAACTCTGCAACCTAATCCATATCACCATTGACAATGTCAGGTAACACAGTAAGAAATAAATTCTGAGCGGAAGCTCTGAGAAACTTTGGGGTGCAGAAAATGGAGAAGAGCTTGACTGCGGGAAAAGAATAAGATAGAAGAGAAAAATGCAACAAACTATTATTAATATAAAAGTAGTAGATATTCTTGGGTGGCTCTTGAGAGCTAGTGAGAGTATGGTCAATTGAGCATCTTGCGCATGACTTCAGAAATATTTGTGAAGCACAACAGAGACATAAATAAATTCCAACATAACGTTGGTCAAGCAATTATATCTCCTGTATAATAATCCTAATTCTGAAAAAATCGTTTACATAAAATTTGACATATTCATTATTCAGCAATCCAGTATAGAAAAAATAATTATAATAGCTAACATTTCTAACATAAGAGAGTATTAATTAATTAATCTATGATAAATATCCTGTATGTTTTTAGACATATGTTGCTGTTTCTAGAAAACTCATCTCTGAATGCTAGTTAATTTTTCTCTGTCTAGCTCCTAGCAGCATACTTATGTCTAATAAAGATACAATAAATGCTTTTTGATGTCATAAATTAATTCACAAAAATTAATTACATGTTTAATGTGACCATATATATAAAACAAAAAATCTCACCACAAAAATATACATGAAAATAACTTGAAATGCACACAGACGCACAAGGATTTTGCCAATGAATGATTAGAATGTGTTGAATGTTTGTTACTCTTATAATTGTTTTCCAAATATTTTATAATGAACAGAAATCATTTGGTTATGAAAATAAAAGTACAGTCAAATTTTTACCATGTAATAAGAGAAAACTAACCAATACACAATTTTACCTACAATCTTCAGAAGAATTTGTAAAAGGATTAATTTTTATCAAGTACAAAGAAAAGAGAGACAAATTTTTTTAGATACCCTCGAACTCTGAGTTCAAAAGTAAATTTTTTGGAAAATTTGCATTTTTCTTCTAAGTGTTTTACTCGGGCTATGTTATATGACTCCCAAAAAGTCTTAAAATCACATGCCAGAAACACCATAATAGTCTCCATGAAACACTTAAAGTCTAGTCAAGTTTATCTGACCTACAACCCTCAGGCTGCATGGAATACAGACCAACACAAATTTGTAAATTTACTTAAAACTTTATGAGATCTTTTTGAGATTTTCTTTTAGCTCATCAGCTATCATTAGTGTTAGTGTATTTTATGTGTGACCCACTCCCCCAATTTCTTTTTTCTACCAATGTGGCCCAGGGAAGCCAAAAGATTGGACACCCTTTGTCAAAAAAAAGCTTGGAGGGCTGGGTGTGGTAGCTCACACCTGTAACCCCAGCACTTTAGCAGGCCAAGGAGGGTAGATTTCTTAAGCCCAGGAGTTTGAGATCAGCGTCGGCAACATGGGGAAATCTATCTCTACCAAAAAATATAAAAAATAGCCTGGTGTGGCAGCTCAGGTTTGTAGTCCCAGCTACTTGGGAGGGTTAGGTGGGAGGGTGAGGTGGTAGGGCTGCTTGAGCCCAGGAGGCAGAGGTTTCAGTGAGCCAAGATCACGCCACTACACTGCAGCCTAGGTAACAGAGTGACTCTGTCTCAAAAATAAAGAGAAAAAAAAGCTTAGAGATAATATTTTAAGGTGTTACGCCACGCTGCCTCTGCAATTCAAAGTACAGGCTTTAGTAGTATTCCACCTTTAGTGACATGCAAGAAGGTAAAGGAAAGTATTAAATCTTAATGAAGGTAAATAATTCCAAAACTTCCATTTATTCCTTTCTTTCCATCCATTCTTATTTCTAATCTCATATATGCTTCTACTTATGTTATACACAATTTTTTTTTTTTTAACTAAAAGGGATAGTGGTAGACATACTCTAAGGTGATCTCCAATAAGCCACATTCTTGTATAATTCTCTGTCTTTGAATATAATATAAAGACATAAAGTATAAAATATACAAAATATACTTTTTTAAAAAGGCAGAACCTACAGATTACTTCTAACTAATAGAATATGGCACAAATAAAAAGATTTGCAGATGTAATTAAGGTCACTCATCAGTTGACTTTGAGTTCATCAAAAGGAATATTGCTTTGAGCAGGCCTGTACTAATCAGGTTATCCCTTTAGAAGAGAGTGCAGTCCTTTCCTGTAGTTAGATGATTGAAGTATCAGAAGCTTTCTCTCTCTATTAATATATTTTAAGAAGCCAGCTGCTATGAATTCTACAGCCACAGACTTATGACATCTGTCAAAAATCTGAGGAGTTGCCCTGGTCAAGCCTCCAGATGAGACCACAGCTCAGCCGGAACCTTGATTTCAGCCCGTGAGACCTTAAGCCAAGAACTCAGTTGAGCCAAGGCCAGACTCTTAGCCTATAGAAAGTATGTGATAATAAATGAGCTTATTTCAAATCACTAAGTTTGGTGATTTTTTACACAGCACAGAACACTAATACAAGGATGAATTAATTATAGATTCTATTAAATTTTAATTACATTTAAAATTATATATTAAAAATTAATCATATACAAAACTAATTTTAGTTAACGTTTTGAAAGCTACACTAATGTTTTCATTCCACAAATATTATAAAGGCATTTTGTATACATTCAATATATTTAATTCTTATAACAATCCTTTTGGGTACACATATTAGTACATTTTGCTCTTTGCTCCTTTATTTGAGGTAACTGACATTTACTGAGTTTAGACACATAGCTTCAGAGGTAGTGGCTAATCTAGGATTAGGACCTAGGTCTGTCTTATTTTCAAGCCTATCTTGTATATTGACCTCCACTGATGTTCATTCAATGACTGTTATAAGGAACACAATGCTAGTGCATCTGGAGAGAAAATTAATTACACAGTTAAGGAAAATCTGGCAAATGTATTTATTTTGCTTTGTCTTCTGATTTTGCATTTTAGTAACATTGTGCATTTTGAAAGGAAAATTCTAGGTTTATTTAGAATGGAAGAAAATAAACTAATAATGACAAAATGTTACTTATCTAAACATTTTGGGGACAGAATAAGACAAATATTGTTGCAGGTCCAGTTTATCAGGCAAGAATGTTTGCATCTGAGCTGGCAGTATGCCTTTCAGAGTCTGAATTGCTAAAAATAGTGCAAAACTGGGACGCTGCTTAGAATACAGTGCAGAAGAAATATTCCATTAGTTATCACAAGCAAAATCACTATTTCTAATGATAAAGAGAGTCAGTTGGGATGACCCAAATAAGTTATCTGAGAAAAGGTCTATGCCTTAACTGTGCTACTGTGATTAATGATTCTTGCTTTATTCTAGCATAGCTCTCTCCTTAAAGAGATGAACCAGAGGTAAGTTAGAATTATGTAAGGCAAAAAATAGAAAACAGCTTATTTCTCATCAGTTTTTAGAATTTGCAAATCACTATTCAAGTCACATAACTCTTGAAAACTAAAACAGGAATATCAGGTGTGTTATGGCAGAGTAATATACCCTGAACATATTGTGATTCATTCTGAGGAAATAATCACAGAATAAAAGGAACTGAATTGAGGTACCGGCATTGTTACTAAATGGATTCAAGGCAATAAATACATAGATTTGGTCTAGGTTTTTGTTAGTCAAAAGGTGCTGCGATAAAATAGTGACCAAGTTGGATTTATATGAGCTACCTTTACTACTGTCTACGAATTTAGTGATGTTGAAATAAAAGTGTGTAAATTAAAATATTTTAAGCAGTATAAAACACTATATAAGTGCAAAAAAATTGTTATCATCAAATTAGACATTCGGCATACTGGTGTTTTCCTCCCCCCAGATAGATTCAGAATTATAGAAATCACTTATTTCCTTTAATTGGAATTGTAACCCTAATTTTTCGCTTTCAGTAGCTCTCTACAGTACATTATCACTAAAGTCCTTTCTGGAAGATACAGTGTCACAAAAATCTGAAAATTCATAAAGTACAATTTACTCTGTAACATATAATTGCCTGTATGATACTTAAATATATCTAGTTGTTATTTCCAATTTGAAATCACAGAAAACTAAGTACTAAAAGTTTTATGTTCTGAAAGTTCAATAAAAAAGTGACCAATCCTGTTAAAGGTTATGATTCCTGAGAAACTCAGTAGATGAAACAAGTAATGACTTATAAATGGGCATCCTAATAATATGATAAAAGAGAATTAGCAATAGCAAGTGATAAAAAGTTACAACTATAAAACGCTTTTTTGCTTTTGTCATTATTCCCTATGAGATCTACTGCTAGTTTGCTATTGCATCCACATTACGTTCTCAAAAAGCTAAATAGAAAAGTCACTATCCAGCCATTATTAAAGTCATTAAAATAGAGCCAACAATACACCAGACAATAAAGACAATAACCAGCGTACTTTTTTTCCAAACACAAATCACCTTTCCTGTCCTTTGTCTTGACAATACACAGCATCAAATCCTCTCACATCTCCACTCTATATTTTAATTAACTAAAAATGATTAGTGAGCATTTTTTTGCCTGACCCAAAACAGGTTTTTCCTGACAAACTTCATCTGCGTTTTCATTCATTTTTTGTAAACTTTGTGTTTTCATCCTGCTGATTTCATGAATAACTTCACATAGGACAAATTTTCACATTTTCTCCAAGCTCAACATTCTATCCTCCTTTTGATGAAGATAGAGTACCTTAATTTCCACTTTTGAGAGTAAGGGCCTTAAGCAAGAACTATCCAATCTGCCATATTTTCTAACCATAAGTCTGTCCCTTTAAACTTATCAACTCCTATATTATTTGTGTCTCATATGAAATGTCTTTGCTACTATTCAAGCCTAAATATTCCTCTTTTGACCTCACTTTTTCTAATATCCACCACAATTCTTTCTCCCTTAGCTGTTTTACTCATATAAAGTTAGATTTGCATCACCTCAACTTAAGGAAATAGGTCCTAGAAGTTCTAATTTAAAGTAGCCTCCGAATAAGTTTTAGATCTATACTTTTTTACAGAAAACAAAAATAGAAAACTGCAATACCTTTGGAAACTAAGTCTGATAGTCAAGCCATTTCTGAAATATGGAAATATTTCCACTGAAAATGTGATAGATGAAGCTCAATCAGTTTTGATGGCTAGTGTATACTTCGACTGCTGAAACAGAAAAATTCTGCTAATTTGCAAGAAGGTGGAGAGATAACACATGACCCTTGTTTTCCCTGCCTCTGTTTGAGAGGCCTAGAGGATATTAACTAGAAATGAAAGAAAACCTGCGGCAATGCGCATAGTGGGCATTTTAACCTGTCTCAGTATGTTATTGTATGTTTGTATTTTCTGGCCTTTTGGTCAGAATAACAGAAAATTAGCATTAACTCTGCAAGAAAACATCCAGGCCTAGCTACAGTGATTGCCTGCTGTAAGATGAAATTAGGTCATAAACCTTTCTGAACTTTGAAAATCTGATCTCCTACCAACACCAGAGTACATATCAAACAAGACCAATAACAAAGCACAAGCAAGAATTAAATCCTCAACATATCACATTTATCATGCCTTTTCCCAACTGTCAATTTTTTAAATGTAATATTTAATATGCTTTGGCCATAGGCCTCTTTAAGTAACACAACCGCTGCCCATAGGCCCTTGGTTGTGTTACTTGCTAAATTTTAGCCCCTCCCCCATTATCCAACACCTGTGTTGTCTTCTATTTTACCTCTGAAAATATAGAAAGCTAACAATATGCCAAGCATTTCTAAAACAATACTTTAATAACAGTAGTCATTAAAAATATGTAAATTACATCCATTTACATTGGCTCTTGCTGATTTTAAGGTGGTTTTACCTCTTGCCTAAATTTTAAAACTTGTACTAGCCTACACTTCTTGAATGTACTTTGCCTAAGCTAAGTTAAAAGCTGTAGCTTATAAATGAGCCAACATTACCTTCACTGTCTCTCTAGCATGATTCATGCTCCCCATTCTTCTTAGTATAAAATATACTTTATATTAGGAAATGCAGGCAGTGGAAAAGCCTGGCTCAATAGTTACGACAACGAGGGTAATTGTTGGCTTTCTTTTTCTTTTCTTTTTTGAGACTGAGTTTTACTCTTTTTGCCAGGCTGGAGTGCAATTGTGTGATCTCGGCTCTACCTCCCAGGTTCAAACAATTCTCCTGCCTCAGCCTTCTAAGTAGCTGGGATTACACGCATATGCCACCATTTCCAGTTAATATTTTGTATTTAGTAGAGACTGGGTTTCTCCATGTTAGGTTTGTCTTGAACTCCTGACCTCAGGTGATCCACCCACCTCAGCCTCCCAAAGTGCTGGGATTAGAGGTGTTAGCCACCGTGCTCGGCCATTGTTGGCTTTCTTAATCACTAGTACAAATACAGGAGCTCTTTAGAAGAGATATTCAGTTGCTCAAAATATTTGCAATCTCAAGGTTTTCCTTCTTATTTTTCAACTACACTATACTTGGTATAAGAGTTTTTTCCTCCAGTGATAGAGTAGGTTCACAAAATGCCTATAACAGTTCCAGGAGATGAACACAGTAAATGATTTCACCTATTCCTCATATCTCCTTGTATGAGTCCATTCTCATGCTACTAATAAAGACATACCTGAGGCTGAGAAATTTATAATGGAAAGAGGTTTAATTGACTCACAGTTCCACAGGGCTGGGGAGGCCCAGGAAACTTACAATTATGGCAAAGGGAAGCAAACAAATCCTTATTCACATGGTGGCAGAAGAGAGAAATACAGAGTGTAGGTTGGGGGAACCCCTTATAAAACCATCAGATATTATGAGAATTAACTCACCATCAAGAAAACAGTATGGAGGTAACTGCCATCATGGAGGGACCCACTGGGTTCCTCCCATGACAAATGGGGATTATGGAAACTACCATGCAAAATGAAATTTGGATAGGAACACAGGCAAACCATATCATTTCATCTCGGCCCCTCCCAAATCTCATGTCCTCACACTTTAAAACACACTCATGCCTTCCCAAGTGTCCTGGAAAGTCTTAACTCATTTCAGCATTAACTCAAAAGTCCAAGTCCAAATCCAAAGTCTATACACCCATTCCAAATGGGAGAAATTGGCCACAACAAGGGGGATATAGGCTCCATGCACGTCCAAAATCCAGCAGGGCAGTCAAATCTCAAATCTCCAAAATGATCTCCTTTGACTCCATGTCTCACACTCAGGCCTCGCTGTTGCAGGAGGTGGGCTCCCATGGCCTTGGGCAGTTCCACCCTTGTATCTTTGCAGGGTACAGTACCCCTCCTGGCTGTTTTCATGGCTGGCATTGAGTTTCTGTGGCTTTTCCAGGTGCATGGTGCAAGCAGTAGGTGGATCTAACACTCTGGGGTCTGGGGGATGGTGGCCCTTTTCTCACAGCTACACTAGGCAGTGCCCCAGTGGGGACTCTGTGTGTGGGCTCCAACACCACATTTTCCTTCCTCACTGCCATAGCAGAGGTTTTCCATTAGGGCTCCGCCCTGCAGCATATTTCTGCCTGGACATCTAGGCATTTCCCTACATCCTTTGAAATCGAGGTGGAGGTTCCCAAACCTAAATTCTTGTCTTCTGTGCACCTCCAGGACCAACATTACTTGGAAGCTGCCAAGGCTTGGGGCTTGCACCCTCTGAAGCAATAGCGTGAGCTGTACCTCGGACACTGTTAACCATGACTGAAGTGGCTGACACACAGGGCACCAAGTCCCAAGGCTGGACCCAGACCTGGAAACCATTTTTACCTCCTAGGCCTCCATGTCTGTGATGGAAAGGGCTGCTGTGAAAGTCTCTGATAAGTTCTGGAAATATTTTCCCCATTATCTTTGTGATTAACATTTGCTGCCTTGTTACTTAAGCAAATTTCTGTAGCAGGCTTGAATTTCTCCCCAGAAAATGGGGGTTTGTTTTCTATCTCATTGTCAGGCTACAAATTTTCTAAACTTTTATGCTCTGCTTCCTCTTGCACAGTTTGCTGCTTAGAAATTTCTTCCACCTGATACCCTAAATCATCTCTCACAAGTTCAAAGTTCCACAGATCTCTAGACAGGGGCAAAATGTTCCCAGTCTCTTTACTAAAGCATAACGACAGTCACCTTTGTTCCAGTTCCCAACAAATTCCTCATCTCCATCTGAGACCACCTCAGCCTGGATTTTATTGTCCATATAACTATCAGCATTTTGGTCAAAGTCATTCAACAAGTCTCTAGGAAGTTCCAAACTTTTCCACATCTTCCTGTCTTCTGAGCCCTCCAGCTCTCTAGGAAGTCCCAAACTTTTCAACATTTTCTTGTCTTCTTCTGAGCCCTCCAACCTCTGCCTGTTATCCAGTTTCAAAGTCGCTTCCACATTTTTAGGCATCTTTATAGCAATGCCACACTCCTGGTACCAATATACTGTATTACTCCATTCTCATGCTGCTAATAAAGACATACTTGAGACTGGGTAATTTTAAAAAGAAAGAGGTTTAATTAACTCATGGTTTCACAAGGCTGGGGAGGTCTCAGGAAACTTATAATTATGGCAGAAAGGGAAGCAAACACATCCTTCTTTTCATGGTGGTAGGAGAGAGAAGTGCGGAGCAAAGTGGTTGGGGGGTGGGGAGTCCTCTTATAAAACCATCAGATCTTGTGAGAACTCATTCACTATGACGAGAACAGCATGAAAGTAATCACTCCCATGACTCAATTACTTTGCACTGGGTCCCTCCCACAACACCTGGGGATTATAGGACCTACAGCTCAAGATAGGATTTAAGTAGGGGCACAGCCAAACCATAGCACTCCTTTTTTCTTAATTAAGTGTGAAGAGGCCTCAAAGATTACATTCTTCTCGCATGTTGCTGGTCAGATTTAAATCACATGGCCAACATTAAATCAAGTTATAGCAAAAGAAATGGAACACTTTGATTGGCTTAGAATAACCAAGACTCATATCTTATGATTTGGACTGGGTTTCCTTGGATGCTAGTGGACACTTGGACAGCACTGGGGTTTATTTTGGATAAACAGTTGGGGAGAATGGACATTGAGCTGGCAAACAACAATGCCTCACTCTCCTTTCCATTAATCGAAATTTTATTTCAAACAAACACACATGGCTGTATGAAAACCTCTCTACCTGAGAACTCTGAAAATAATCTATACTACTTATATGAAGGTTAATTCATCATGCATTGTAATTTTAGTTTTAATTTAATATGCACATACTGCCTCTCAAAATAGATATGAGCTCTCTGAAAACAAGAATGTCTGATTTTTCTTACTAATTCTCTTTCAACCTAAGATAATATTCCATACAGAAAAATAAAAAAGCAAATGCACTAATTAATTGATTGAATTAAGGGGTGTTTTATTTACATTTATTTTATGCTTTAAAATTACTTTTCCATGTTTCACTGACATTTCAGAAGCTTAAGGTTTTAACATGAACAAAGTAAACTGAATTGAAGAGGATAAATGGATACCTGAGAAGAAGCTATCTAAAAGTCATACTACTCTAGAAAAAAAAAAAGGCTTATTTTAAATATAGAAACATCAAAGAAATGTACAATAGGAAACATTTATTCATAGATAACTCTGCAATATGTTACTAATTAACACTAGCTGCTGCAAGATTTGTCAAATCATATTATTTAATAATTATAGAAACCCACTCAAATTTTAAAACACAATTAACAGCGATGCTTTTTCTGTGATGCTTTCAGGAGAGCAACCAAAGCATTAGAACCATCTCAGCTTGTAATAACCCCTTTAGGTGGTCTTCTAAATGCTGCCTTTGCAAAAATACATATATTTTTCACCTTTTTAAAAATAATTTCAGAATTAGCAAAACTTTTCTTTTTCATTTTTCTCTGGTGAATATACCTACCAAGGTAATCAGGAATAAATTGACCAACTAAATCAAAATACAAATCTTTTGTGTGATTTCAGCTTAGTACAGCCTCTTCCTCCTTGGTTCAAGCAACTCTCCTGCCTTAACCTCCCAAGTAGCTGTGATTACAGGCACCCACCACCATTCCCAGCTAATTATTGTTTTTTTAGTAGAGATGGTATTTTTGCCATTTTGGCCAGGCTGGTCTAGAACTCCTGACCTCAAGTGATCCATCCGCCTCAGCCTCCCAAAGTGCTAATATTACAGATGAGAAAATCTTGTGAACTATGGAAAGATGGAGAACCAAGATGAACATGGTTAGTTTTAGAGAAAATCTGAAGTGAGCAGTGGGAAAAACATGAACCAGATATTTACATATTGAATATTTAATATCCAAGAGAAACTTTCCCTGATGCATTAGGGCAATGGTTATAAAATATGTTTGAACATAACTCTTTCAAATGAAAACCTATACTGATGACATACACACAAATCTGATAAAAGAAGAAATACTAAGCTTAATGTTAGGCTATGATCCTAGAATTTGTATGTTTAATTAAGTACCTCCTAAGGACTTCTGAGGATCTCCTGACACATGGAATAGCACAGTTTGCAAAGTATGTAATTCCAGTGAATCAGGAAGACTCCTGAGATAAAATAAACTCAGTATAAAAACTAATATAGGTAATTTTGGCAGAAACATAAATCACAAAAGACTACTAGAATTTGAAAGAAAACTAAAATATTATCAGTAAACATTAAATGAAAATTCAATAAATATCTCCTAATTTGTGTTTCACATATCAATAAAAATTATTTTGTGTTTAGATAATTTTCTCTGATATAAATGCATTAAAGAAAATGTCACATGGGGAAAAAAATCCCAGGGGTAAAATCCATAACGTGATTTTGCCTACATATTAACCAAGGTTCCCTAAAGTTTTTCATTATTTCTGAAGAACTAGTGCTATTAAAGTCTGAAAAGGAACTGGGAGGACTCAGTCTCCCAAGTTAGGAAGAGTTAAGGAATTTATTTGCACTTTTATGCTCTTTTCAATGAGTATAAAATAATTAAAAGGCTACTCATGTGTACTTTCTAGTGCTATAATATATTTTTCAGGCCAGAAATAAAAATGTGAACAAAAATATTCACATGTATGTACATCAAACTTATAATTTTCAGTGTGTGATTTAGATTTGTGTTAAAGCCAGCATTATAGAAAAAGTGGGCAAAAATATATGGACCAAATTAGAAGTAAATACTGGGTACAGCAGTTGTACAAAAAATTAGAATGATGAAAGGTTTATTGCACTATTGAATAGGAAAAAAAAAAACTGAAATAAAAAGAGGAGTATCCAAGGGAGAAATTAGAAAGGTGTTTAAAAGAAACTGAGAATTACCCATAAACCTAGGTTGAAAGGACAAATTAGAGTATTTATCCTTAAATAGCTAATTTTCTCAGAAAGAATAAAACTATTACTTTCGCCTATATTAATTGGCTTCCTGGTCATGAGTCCGCACCTTGGAAAGAAATGCAACTGCCTTCAAAATAAAACTAAGCATAGAATGGTAATTCTATAGAACAAGAGAATTTAAAACTGTGTGTGAGTTGGAAAGCTTATGAGGAAAAGGTACATTTATCTGCCAAAATCTCAGTGTTGTGTTAAATCCCTAACATTCAACACTGGAGATCTCAGGGGACTGTTGTAGACTTTAATCGAAAGAACATTTTGCAGTTTGATTTAAAAGGTCAAACTTGCTAACTTATCCTTATGTGATGGTAGTTTAGTAATGGTCTAGTAACTTGGCTTGTGGTTTGTCATGACCTAGATCACTCTGTGGCAATAGGAAATTGATGTGAATACTTTGAGCTTTATTCAACCATTATAAAGAGAATTAGCCAGGCTTTTGTGTCAAACACAGTATAGCTACGCAAAGAGAGAAAGACTAAGAAGTTGCAAATAGAGGAGATCCAAGAATATTAAAGTTTTTTTCCCCATAAACATTTGAATGTAACACAAAAATGTAAACATCAGGCTCCTTCACATACAATAAAAAGAAGTTGAGAACAAAAGGCAGAAAAGGGTGTTGGTGCATTTGGCTACTATGAGTGTCTGTATCCCTATCAGTCCTGAATATTTGCTCCAATATGGAAGATAAGGAGAAGTGACCTCTCATACCTCCACTACTTGTACTTCTAAAATGAATGTTTCACAGATACTTAAGGCAGGAATGGATAGTAAATGAGTTATCCAATTATACAGATAATTAATGAAAACATTGGTACCAGAAAACTAGGGGAAATTATCTATTACTTTAAAGAACAATGTTCTCAAAAATTGAGGTGGGAAGGGAGAAGTTTTGGCTCAGATACTTCTTGATTCAGTGCATATATGAACATAGTTAACCTAACATCTGAGTTATTTATATCTATGGGTCATTGGACAGATAGTGCTAATAAATGAGCTAGCACAAAGTTTGTTAGATAATCAGGACATTGCTGAATTCAGGCTGTTTTAATTCTTACAGTACTATATTGAAAGCAATGTACTGGTTTTGGTTTCATTTTATTTTGACTTGTTAAAAAATTATACTTCTTAAATTGACACAAATTATAATTGTACATATTCATGGAGTACATAGTGATATTTCCAAATGTATAACGTATAGAGATCAGATGAGAGTAATTAGCATATCATCTCAAACTTATAATATTTGTCTGTGTTGGGAATGTTCATTGTCATCCTATAGCTACTGGAAACTATGTATTACTATGAACTATAGTCATCTTACAGTGCTATAGAACACTGAAACTTATTCCTTCCATCTAGCTTTAACTTTGCATTCTATAACAAATCTCTCATTCTGTAGGTTTCAGTAACAGTGCTTACATAATTTTATTATCTTTTTATAAATATATAGAATATACAGGTGAATAAATTCTTCAGATCAATACATCATGGTAGTTTTAAAGATATGTCCACAGACTCTCAGATACTTCTTTCCTCAAGACATCGAACTTAACTCGCTTCCACTTGAGGGTAGACTGATTTCAGTGACTTACTCTAGTGAAGAGAATATTCTAATGATGGGATTCTAAAAATACTACAGCTTCTCATGTTGATTTTTCTCTCTCTCTTCCTGTCTCAGTGTCTCGCTCTGGGGGAAGCCAGTTGCCATCGTGTGAGGATCCTCAGGCAGCTTACAGAGAAGCAAGGCAAGGAACTGGGGCTTATCAGGATTTGTGTGACCTTGGAAGCGGGTCTTGCCCCACTCAAGCCATGAAAAGATTGCAGCTCTGACCAACAGTTTGATTTGAAGTTCATGAGAGCCCATGAGCAAGAACTTCCCAATTTAACTGCTCTTGAATACCTGATCCCCAGAAACTATGAGTAATAAACATGTGCTATTTTAAGCCACTGATTTCAAGTCATTTGCTATGCAGGAATAGGTAATTTATGTGTATACAAAATGCAATTAGGTTAAACTAATACTGCATATATATGCATATTTTTAGAATTTCCAAAGACTATACCTATGTGAATGAGGAGGAAAAAAATTCAAAGACAGTGATAAGGCCAGGTGTGGTGGCTCACGCCTGTAATCCCAGCACTTTGGGAGGCTGAGGTGGGTGGATCACGAGGTCAGGAGATCGAGACAATCCTGGTCAACATGGTGAAACCCCGTCTCTACTAAAAATACAAAAATTAGCTGGGTGGGGTGGTGCATGCCTGTAATCCCAGCAACTCGGGAGGCTGAGGCAGGAGAATTGCTTGAACCCCACAGGCAGAGGTTGCCGTGAGCTGAGATCATGCCACTGCACTCGAGCCTGGTGACAGAGCGAGACTCCGTCTCAAAAACAAAAACAAAAACACCAAAGACAGTGATAAAATATTCTTAATTTTCACATTAAGCAACAGAAGAGTTTACCTGATTTTTATTTAAGAAAATTGAAGAGGCTTTTGGATTTTAAAGGGCTGTTTTAATTTGCTGGACACTGACAGCTGACCCAATTTTAAGTAGGAGAATGATATCAGAGTGGTAGCCAGTAAAGTGAATAGCTTGCTTTAGTCTCTCTCCCTCTCTCTTTTTTTTTTTTTTTTTTTAAACACATATTTAGTTAGGCCATCAGGGTTGAAAGCAAATATTTCAATAACGGGAGCAAAACAAGAGAAAAAAGTCAATCTAAACATATTTAAAAACTTGGTTTTACATGACTGCTCTCAATGCATATACTTCATTTCAAATTATTTTTTACCTTTACTTTACTAATCTTTTACAGAGCTATACAAGATCATTAATGACCCATTCCAAGGCAAACAATTTTAATTATATGAATATATCACTGGGAATCTAGGCACTGACCTGCTGAACAATCTGGGAAGAAAGAAGAAGACAGAAAGCAGAGACTGAAGAAACTTCTCTCCTTCCTTCTGCCATTTTCTTCCTTCATTTCCTTCCAGAAGCCTGTCACATAAACTAAGTGACCACAATCACATCTTAGAGAGCAGACCTCCATTTATCTCCATGACACAAACAGGAAGCATTTGATTGAATAGAAACAAAAGTCAAGCATGTGATTGAGGTAATCATTTTTAGTAGTAGAGGCATGTTGCTAGGATGAACACCGTCTACAACAACCATCTATGATACTGAGTTTCAAAACATAATATTAAGTTCTACAAAAATGTGTTTAAAACCTGTCCATCTCTCTCAATCTATTAAATATTCACATTCTTTTAAAAAAATAATGGCAGTTCCTCTTGTCAGGCACATGCTAGTTCTTTAGTGCAAACTATATTATTTACTCATTATAAAAACTCCTATGAGATTGATATCGTTTGGCTCTCTATCCACACCCAAATCTCATCTCAAATGGTAATCCCTGCTTGTGGAGGAAAGGACTTGTAATCCCCATGTGTTGACGGAAGGAGGTGACTGGATCATGGGAGTGGTTTCCCCATGCTGTTCTTGTGATAGTGAGTTCTCACAAGATCGGATGGTTTTATAACCATTTGACAGTTCCTCCTTCACTTGCTCTTGCTCTCCTGCTGCCTTGTGAAGAGGGTGCCTGCTTCCCCTTTCACCATGATTGTAAGTTTCCTGAGGCCACCTCAGCCATGTGGAACTATGAGTCAATTAAACTTCCTTTGTCTATAACTTACCTAGTCTCAGGTGGTATATCTGTAGTGGTGTGAAAATAGACTAATACAGAAATAGATATTATAAAAACTTTTTAAAGAAAAACCCAAAACTTAAAAAAATCAGGCAAGACGGGGCCGGGCATGGTGGCTCACAGCTATAATCCCAACACTTTGGGAAGCCATGGCAGGCAGATCTCCTGAGGTCAGGAGTCTGAGACCAACCTCATCAACATGGAGAAACCCATCTCTACTAAAAATACAAAATTAGCTGGGTATGGTGGTGCATGCCTATAATCCCAGCTACT